>NC_091456.1:117959985-118221895 GCF_027789765.1 Dendropsophus ebraccatus | reverse complement strand
GTACTGTGGTCCAGCTACTGATGCCCTTCCATCTGTTCTCAGCAGGAGACTATAACTGGAAAAGTGAGAGGAACCTCGTTTACCAAATGGTATAGAACTGAGAGGTCAGTCCCTGGAGGGTCCTTTGACCCTAGAATCTATAAAGAGATGAGATTGGAGTCCCTACAGGTGTACCGAACGAGTTCAAGACAGAAACCAGGTGGCAGCAGGTTTCCTTCATGGTGGTCTACAATAAACAATGTGGATTGGATATTATAATCAGTAGAGATTGGTATTATTCTAGAGATGCAATAAAGGGCATTGCAGACCAGCTGGGTCCAACCTTACAGAGGGCAAGATAGGATGGCTCTCTATATGCTGCTGGCTGAGAAAGGAGGAGTATATAAAATGTTTGGTACTATTGTTGTACTTTTATTCCCAACAACAACCTCTCCAGATGGCAGCATCACAAGAGCAGTAGAGGGCCTCACCGCCCTCTCAGAGGAACTGGCTGAAAATTCTGGGGTTTATGGTCCCTTAACATCATGGATTGAAGGATGGTTCGGCAGATGGTCCGAAGTAGTGAAGTCCATCCTATCTCCTTTGCACTTATCATCAGTGTACTGACTGTGTATGGATGTTGCTGCATCCGTGTATCAGAGGGTTAATCCAGAGACTGATTGACACTTCAATAACTAAGACCATGTACCAGCAAGAAATTACCATAGAAGAATCTTATGATGATGATGATGATGATGATGATGATGATGATGAAGAGATGACCACTCCATGACGGAACATGCAAAAGCCTTAGACAAGCAAACAGGAAACTTAAATAATTGTGGACTCTTTATGATAAAATGTTAATCAGGGGGGAAAAATATATATCATAAAGGGTTAATTTAAGGGTTGATTTAATATGTATTATTGATATATTTATGTACAGTTTGAGAATAGTAGTGTGCCAGGGAGAAAGAGACAGTTAAGGAATGTGAAGGGGTCTTCTTGGCTAAATAAAGATTGAAGGTCTGCTTGGTTGACTCCTGAATAAGCAAGTTCTATCACTGTATTGTACCATATGTTGTAAAAAAGTCAGCTCCTTGCTGTCTCAGTTGTTATAAAAGCTTCGCACAGTGTGTCTTCCTAGACCTCACTCTGGACGCTGTCTGTGTGTGGGCTCTCCCTGCAGGAATAAATCTTGCTATAACCTCGGTGTTTGGTCCTACTTGATAGAGAAGAATTTTCCTTACAAGGATACAAAAAAAGTGTTTAAAATCAGAATAGGGCAATTTTTTTTAATGTGGCACTATCAGCAGGTTCTTCTCAGAGAACCTACTGATATGCCGCAGTAGCTGTGTCCCTCAAAATGTTCGATCTACACAAATACGGTATTAATAAAAACTAGAAATCATGGCGCAAAAATGACAGCCCATACAGCCCCGTAGGTGAAAACCTAAAACCATTATAAGAGTCACAATAGAGCCATTCTATTAATAAGCTGTGGTTCAAAGGTAAATAATGTAATCCTTCTAATGTGCAGTTCCTGGGATGCCGCAGCTGGTAGCTATCCCCAAAAGACATAAACAGAGTGTAAGGCTTCCTGACTCTGGGTTCATGGAAACCGAGTGATGTCACTCACTCCTTCTACCGATCTTTTTGAGCTTTTACAGGGATCCATAGAAGGAGAGAGTGACATTATTTGGTTCCATGAAAAGCCTTACACTCGGTTTATGCCTTTTTGAGGATAGCTACCCAGGAACCAGACTGGGATAGCCATAGCACATATACACACACAGCCTGCTGCAGCCATAGCCCACATATTCACACACAGCTGCAGCCATAGAACACTGAAGAAAAACACACAATCTTCTCCCAGAGAGAAAACACCACACATTGAGGACAGGGGCTACTGCTTCATTATTTATGTCTTCGCTATATTACACAGCATATCTTCATATTACACTGCTACTCACGTACAATCATCAAGCATTCAGGAAGAGAACAGCACCGATCTCCCCCACACACAATGGATTCCAGCTGAGAAAACAAGCTGCCAAATAGGGACCGACTACTTTTCCCCGACCACCCTTATCTAAAAGGGCCAGTGAGCAAAACTCATCAAAATTCAATTCAAATTGTTTAAAGATTTTATAGCTGAGTCAAGTCGGTACATTTTTTCTGACTCAGACTCCAGCCAAAACTAGCTATGACTCCACAGCCCTGGTAGTAAGTGCAGGGAAAAAAGCACTTATTAAGCATTTCCTGTAGTAAGTATATATAGGTAATTTGTATAATTTTTGGGGGGCAATACAATACTTTAACAAAAAAAATTCGCCAGACTTCTCCTTTAACCCCTACGCGACCCTAGACATAAACGTACATCCTGGAAGTCTGTCACCAGAAGACCCTCGATGTACATTTACGTCCTGGGTCTCTAGGGAGCTATGAAGTGCGCTCCAGAGCAGAGCGTGCTTCATAGCAGGTGGGGGCCGGCTGCAGTGAGCAGCCGGGCCCTCACCGTCAATGACAGTCTGCAGCGATCGCGCTGCAGCCGTGATTGCAGCGTTTAAGTGTAAGTGAAAGAAGCAGCTTCTGTCACTTACCGATGAGGGCCCCCGCAGTGTGACTGCAGGGATCCCGATCATTTTAACAGACCGCCAGAGGTCTCTCACCTCCCTCTGTGCGATCTGATTGGTGCTCTGCTGATTGAGTCTGCCACAGGCAGGCTCAATCAGCAGAGTCGCATGTTACACTGATCAATGCTATGCCTATGACAAATACACTGACACATACATCTATACCCACAGATACATACATACACACACTGACATATACATATATAACCACTGGCACATACATACACTGACATATACATATGTGCCCACACTTAAACATACAAAGCCACATCACTTACAGCTCCCAGGCTTCTTCTTCTTTCTCCTGTAGTCAGGCTGATCTTTACCCAGAAGTATTATAACATGGGAAAAAGGGGGGTGATTATTAGGGAAGGGGGCTTTTTATTAATAATAACACTTTATTAATTTTTTTTTTTACACATATACTATAAGCCCATCTAGTATAGGCACACTGATCTCTCATTGAGATCTATGCAGTCATAGTTTATACTGCATAGACCAATGAGATAGGCACTGGATGCAATCGAGTGCCGAGCTGGAATCAGCGTCATTACGGCACAGACGCCGGCTGGTGCCAGATGGAAAAATCGCCCCTCCGTGACTATGTCGCCAGGGCGAGGGGGGGGGGTCTATCCTTTCATCTGGCACCGGCTAGGGTCTGCGCCGTAATGGTACTAACTTTGCACCACCCCTCCGTCCCACCCTGTTTATCATTAGGAATGCAATTGGAACATTTTCTCCTGTCTGAACATTGCACAGGTGCCTTAACGATCCAGCCCATGTGCCAGGCTGGCACAGGTAGGGAATAGAAGACAATTTGCCTGGAGCACTCCTAATGATGAGGAGGGCAGGGAGGAGTAACAGAAAGGTCGTGCCAGCCTAATGCATACACAATCTAGGCCACGCCCGTTGGGCATGAGGCTGCAAGTTACCCCTTTAAACCGGAAGGGGGGCACTTAACCCACTTCTTTGCTGGTGCAGTGCATTCTCCAGAGGAGGGGGGTGATGGTAGGGGCTGGGAGTTACATGCTGCTGCTTCCTCTCGGCAGTCCCGGTAAGCCCCGTACCCCCAGCACCTATCATCACCCCCTCCCCCCATTGGAGGAGCACACTGAATCTGCCCCAGGAAGGAAGGGGGCACTTAACCCCCTTCCTTGCTGGTGCAGATGCAGTGCCAGAACAGTCTGACTCCCAAGGGGTTAAGTCCCTGGGAGCCAGACTGTAACACCCATGCCCATGCTGAAAGACACCCAGCTTTCCCAGCATCCTGTAAGGGTTTAACCTTACAGGATGCTGGGAAAGCTGGGTGATCTCCAGCATGGGCATGGGAGTTACAGTCTGGCTCCCAGGGGGTTAACCCCTTATTTGCTGTTTGTTTTGCTTGTGTTTTTTCTTTTTCTTTTTCCAGATACCGGTATGCAGAGGATTACAGCGGATTTGTTTGGACTACGTCGATGACCGGCTTAATGTTCACTAAAATGGTCAACGAGGGGTCAGGAGGTGTTTTTATTTAAATAAAAAAAAAATTCTAGGAGTATTGTATTTTCTTTCATTACTATATAGACTTAGTAGTGAAAGCTGTCTGATAGACGGAATCCATTACTAAGGTTGGGGCTTAGTATTAGCCGATATAAAATGGCTAACACTAACCCCCCCCCCCCATTATTACCCCAGTACCCAATGCCACCAGGGGTACTGGGAAGAGCCGGGTGCCAGTGGTCCCGGAGCGTCAAAATTGGCGCTCCTGGACTGGGCGGCAGCAGGCTGGTAATATTTAGGCTGGGGAGGGCCTAAACCAATGGCCCTTCCCACCCTGGTGTTACCAGGCTGATGTAGCTTGGTTTTTAACCCGGCTGGTTATAAAAATAGGGGGGACCCTATGCGTTTTTTTTTTTGTTTGTTTTTTTAAATTATTTATTTATTTAAGGAAAAAAAAACGCATGGTATCCCCCCCTTTTCCATAACCAGCCGGGTTAAAAACGAAGCAAAAGCAGCCTGGTAACACCAGGGTGGGAAGGGCCTTTGGTTTAGGCCCCCCCCCCCAGCCTAAATATTACCAGCCTGCTGCCGCCCAGTCCAGGAGCGCCAATTTTGACGCTCCAGGAACACTGGCACCCGGCTCTTCCCAGTGCCCCTGGTGGCATTGGGTACTGGGGTAATAATGGGGGGGTTAGTGTTAGCCATTTTATACCGGCTAACACTAGGCCCTGACTTAGTAATGGATTCCGTCTATCAGACGGCTTCCACTAATAAGTCTGTAAAGTAATGAGAGAAAACACAATACACCTAGAAAAAATTTTTTTTATTCAAATAAAAACACCCCCACACCCCTCGTTGACCATTTTATTGAACATTAAAGTCCGCTGGTCATCAACGTAGTGCAAACGAATCCGACGTAATCCTCTGCATGCCGGTAGCTGAAAGAAAAGGAAGAAGAAAATGCTCATTACCTAGGAGGCAAACCTGGGCCAATGAGGCGATCGGGCGGGCCGGGGCTGCAGGGGGGCGATTGGGGGGGGGGGGGGGGTCGATCGGGCAAGGTGTCGGGAGGTGTTAAAGGGATTGCAGGCGGGCGGCTGGCTGGAGCATATACTTCACCTGGTCCCCGCTTCGGCTTGCTGAAGACATCGGGAACTGCGGGAGCGGGGATCAGGTGAAGCATCAGCTCCGGCGGCCGGGGGGGTTAATGGGGTGGGTTGTATACAAAGTCGCAGCAGGGATGTACATCCCTGCTGCGTGTTTGTCTGCCATTAAAAGTATAGGGCCGGAATCTGCAGCGAGTCTCGCTGCAAATACGCAGCGAGGGGACTCACTGCAGACCCGTCAAGTGGGTTTGTAGCCTAAAAGTACATATCATAAGCAAAGAAAATGTAGACAATAAAAATGATATACAATTAACCCTTTCCCGCACAAGGACGTAACTGTACGTCCCTGCGCGGCGACCCCGCTCTGAACCGCTGCTGTCCCGTGTGCCTCATGTAGCCCGGGGCCGCGGCTATTAGCGGGCACGGTCCGATCGCCGTGCCCGCTAATAAGGTAGTCAGATGCAGCTGTCAAACATGACAGCTGCATCCGGTTACTGGATCCTGCGCTTCCCTGGTGTCTAGTGGAGGAGGTCGCTCCCCCGGGACGTAGTCCCGGAGAAGCGATCTCAGTGTGTGTTGGCGGCCGGGGTCTCCGCCAAGATGGCGCTGATCCCGGCTCGGCACTCGTTTGTTTTCAGCTGCAGCAGTATATATAAGTATATACAGCACAGATCAATGAGTGATCAGTGCACTTATACTAGAAGTCCCCAGGGGGGCTTCTAGTATAAGTGTAAAAGTTTAAAAAAAAAGTGTTAATAATAAAAAAAAACCTCCCCTAATAAAAGTCAGAATCACCCCCTTTTCCCATGTTATAAATAAAAATAAATCGCCCAAACTATTAATTAATCACATGCCTGATCTCGCAAGGTAAACGGCGTAAGCACAAAAAAATCCCAAAGTGCAAAATTGCACATTTTTGGTCGCATCAAATCCAGAAAAATTGTAATAAAAAGCGATCAAAAAGTCGCATATGCGCGATCAAGGTACCGAAAGAAAGAACACATCATGGCGCAAAAAATAACACCTCACACAGCCCCATAGACCAAAGGACAAAAGCGCTATAAGCCTGGGAATGGAGCGATTATAAAGAACATATATTTGTTAACAACAGTTTGAATTTTTTACAGGCCATCAGATAATATAAGTTATACATGTTACATATCGTTGTAATCATAACGATTTGAGGAACATATATAACATTTCAGTTTTTCCATAGGACACACGGCGTGAAAACGAACCCCCCCCCCCCCCCCCCCCCCCCCCCCAAAAAAAAAAAGAATTGTGTTTTCACAGCATACTTTATGCAAAAGTTCAGCCTGTAATTGCAAAGTACAATTAGTGACGCAAAAATAAGGGCTCATGTGGCCTTTTAAGCACAAGGATGAGGGTCGTACAAATACCAGTACCAATACCTTATAAAAAAACATTAACTTCAAACATCATAAGAACCAAACTAAATATGCCACACCCCGCGCTTTCCTTCACACATAAATCTTAAAAGATAATAGCATATCACACCTTAACATTTTTGAAAAACTCCTGTGTCAGGCCTGACATTCCAAAGAATTCTAGTATCGTACAATAGTTCTGCACTGCATCGCCTCACCCCTGATACCACTCCCAATTTATATAAATTTTTAATAAAAATTCTGTTTTAAGTTAACATACACACTGACCCTCCTCTCTCTCCGTACAACAGCCACATGACTCAATCACAATCTATGACCTAGCCACATGACAACTAATTTAATAATTCTGTCATTGTACAAAGACCCAGATTACAACTTTAAAAAAAGATAAATAAAAAAAGGTACCTGCGGCCCACTTTTCCTTGAGCTTTTCTCTCTAACCAAGCCTCCAGTTCAGGACTGCTTACTTCAGTTGGTTTCAAATGGTCAAGAACAGTTATATCCTTCCCCTGTTTCCACACTTCATAGCGGTCAGGCTGGAGGAATTTCACAAACACATCCATAGAGATCTTCACCATATCTTTTCGACATGTGCACTATAAACAGGAAATGAAAAGGTGAGATGTAGCAGAAGGATTATCTTGCACACAAAAAACATCAACTCCTGACAAAATAATGGGCAGACCTGTGTGGCCATTTTTCCATAATCAATCCAGCGCAAGGTTGCAAAATTAGTGGACTCTGCACAGTTGAATCCATGATTAAATCCTGCATGGTACCCATATGGAAATGTTATCATAAACTCCCCTGCTTCCTGTGTGATCTACAATAAAAAAGACACAGTAAGACTTACTCTAAAAAGAAAGAAAATGTTTTTTATTATGTCTTTCACACAACCTACCCGATCAAATGGAATCCCATACTTCTTTAAAATAGATGGAGATATAAGGGTCATCTTATGCCTAAGAAAAGCATCACATCCTTGAGAACTGCCTGGAAAAAATCCTGTAAGAAATTTAAAAAAATTTTAAGAGGTGAAATTGAAATGTGGTGGCATGTTAAAGGAGTGCTGTTAAAGTGTTTGCCAGTTTGTTTGTTTTTACAAATTAGAGCTGGATACTGAAACATATTCAGTTTATTTCTAATGTTTGAATTTTCTTATTGTACATTTTTTATTAGAGTTTTAATTACAACTAGATTTGCATTTCCAGGGAAATACATTGTGCTTGAAAAGAGCGCCCCTTTAACAGTGACTTTCCTTTAAGAGAAACTTTAACCCTTGATACCCTCCCTTTAAGAGCAAATTTGGTACAGTCCCTTTAAGAGCAACTTGGGTACTGTCCCTTTAAGAACAACTTGGGTACCGTCCCTTTAAGAGCAACCTGGGTCCCGTCCCTTTAAGAGCAACCTGGGTCCCGGCCCTTTAAGAGCAACCTGGGTCCCGTCCCTTTAACCCTTTGAGGACCGTGCCAATTTCAATTTTTGCGTTTTCGTTTTTTCCTCCTTGTGCTTAAAAGGCCATAGCACTTGCATTTTTTCACCTAGAAAGCCACATGAGCCCTTATTTTTTGCGCCACTAATTGTACTTTGCAATGACAGGCAGAATTTTATCATAAAGTACACTGCAAAAGCAGGAAAAATTCAATGTGTAGTGAAATTGAAAAAAAAAATGCATTCCTTTTATTTGGAAGGTATTTCTTTTCATGCCATTCACTCTGGGGTAAAACTAACTTATTATATATGTTCCTCAAGTCGTTACGATTACAACAATATGTAACACTAGAAAATGTACCCGGCGCTGCCCGGGTATAAAGTGTCAGTGTGTATAGAGGGTCCTGTATACCTGTAGTATAGAGTTGGTGGAGGTGCTGTATACCTGTAGTATAGAGTTGGTGGAGGTCTTGTATACCTAAAGTATATAGTTTGGGGGTCCTGTATACCTATAGTGTATAGCTTGGGGTTCTGTATACCTGTAGTATAGAGTTGGTGGAGGTGCTGTGGCAGTGTTATCCAGTCACAGTATGGTGGTGTTGGTCAGGTCTGGTATGGCAGTGTTATCCAGTCACAGTATGGAGGTATTGTTTAGGTCTGGTGTGGCAGTGTTATCCAGTCACAGTATGGCGGTATTGGTCAGGTCTGGTATGGCAGTGTTATCCAGTCACAGTATGGCGGTATTGGTCAGGTCTGGTATGGCAGTGTTATCCAGTTACAGTATGGTGATATTGGTCAGGTCTGGTATGGCAGATTCATCCAGTCACAGTATGGCGGTATTGGTAAGGTCTGGTATAGCGGTGTTATCCAGTCACAGTATGGCGGTACTGGTCAGGTCTGGTATGGTGGTGTTATCAAGTCACAGTATGGCCGTATTGCCCAGGTCTGATATAGCAGTGTTATCCAGTCACAGTGTGGTCGTATTGGTCAGGTGTGGTATGGCAGTGTTATCCAGTCACAGTGTGGCCATATTGGTCAGGTCTGGTATGGCAGAATTATCCAGTCACAGTTTGGTGGTATTGGTCACGTCTGGTATGGCGGTGTTATCCAGTCACAGTATGGCGGTATTGGTCAGGTCTGGTGTGGCGGTGTTATCCATTCAAAGTATGTCGGTATTGGTCAGATCTGGTATGGCAGTGTTATCCAGTCACAATGTGGCGATATTGGTCAGGTCTGGTGTGGCGGTCTTATTTGGTATGGTATGACAGTGTTATCCAGTCACAGTACGGCGGTATTGGTCAGGTCTGGTATGGCAGTGTTATCCAGTCACAGCATGGTGGTATTGGTCAGGTCTGGTGTGGCGGTGTTATCCAGTCACAGTATGGCGGTATTGGTCAGGTCTGACATGACAGTGTTATCCATCACAGTATGGCAGTATTGGTTAGGTCTGGTATGGCAGTGTTATCCAGTCACAGTATGGTGGTATTGGTCAGGTCTGGTGTGGCAGTGTTATCCAGTCACAGAATGGCGGTATTGGTCAGGTCTGGTATGGAGTTGTTATCCAGTCACAGTATGGCGGTATTGGTCAGGTCTGGTGTGGCGGTGTTAAATGTGACGTGTGGAGCTATTACCTACCAGTTCTGATGCTAATTGGTGAGTGAGGATGGGGCATCTTCAGGTTTAGTGCTTAGGGCAGTAGCAGCTGGTAATACTGCCCTGTATACCTGTATAGATGGAGTAGGGGCTCCTGTATACATGTACTGTATAGATGGAGTAGGGGGCCCTGTATATACATGTACTGTATAGATGGAGTAGGGGGTCCTGTATATACATGTACTGTATAGATGGAGTAGGGGGTCCTGTATATACATGTACTGTATAGATGGAGTAGGGGGTCCTGTATACATGTACTGTATAGATGGAGTAGGGGCTCTTGTATACATGTACTGTATAGATGGAGTAGGGGGCCCTGTATATACATGTACTGTATAGATGGAGTAGGGGGCCCTGTATATACATGTACTGTATAAATGGAGTAGGGGGTCCTGTATATACATGTACTGTATAGATGGACTAGGGGGTCTACCAGTTATTACTGTGGATGTTGTGAGGCAGCTTCCCTAGCAACCACAACTCCCTGTGAAAATGAAAGTAGTAATCCTATTTGTTGCTAAGGCTCCAACTGCCGTGTCTGCTGCAGCTAATTATATCTCCTGTGTGCCGTGTGGAGATTTTCCAATTCATCTCTATGGGGCGCCGCTCTTCCCCCTCCCCCTCCTCTCCTGTACATCTGGCGGGGACGGGACCTTCGTTAAAACCTTCCTGGGCACCCGATGTATCTGTGTGCCAAATTTGGGGTCAAACGGTTCAGGCGTTTGGAAATCTATATGGGACAGACAGACAGAAATTCATTTTTATGATATAGATGTATAACTTTCATTGTATCTGATGGCTTGTAAAAAATTCAAACCATTGTTAACAAATATATGTTCCTTAAAATCGCTCCATTCCCATGCTTATAACGCTTTTATCCTTTGGTCTATGGGGCTTTGTTAGGTGTAATTTTTTGTGCCATGATGTGTACTTTCTATCGGTACCTTGATTGCACATATGCAACTTGTTGATCGCTTTTTATTACATTTTTTCTGGATTTGATGCAACCAAAAATGTGCAATTTTGCACTTTGGGATTTTTACCATGCGAGATCAGAAATGTGATTAATTAATAGTTTGGGCTATTATGCACGCGGCGATACCAAACATGTTTATTTATTCATTTATATATATTTACAACACGGGAAGAGCGGGCTGATTCACACTTTTATTAGGGGAGGCTTTTTTTTTTTATTATTATTCTTAATGGCACTTTTTCTTTCTTTTACACATATACTAGAAGCCCCCTGGGGGACTTCTAATATATGCACACTGATCTCTCATTGAGATCTACGCAGTATATTAATACAGCAAAGATCAATGAGATAGGCACTCGATTGCTTCCGGCTACTGCAGCCGGAAGCAACAGAGTGCCGAGTCGGGATTAGCGCCATTACGGCGCAGACCCTGGCCCGAGGCGCATGTGTGGATCGCTCCTCCGGGACAACGTCCCGGAGGAGGATCCACCCCACTAGACACCAGGGAAGGGCTGCATAACGTAATCGGAAGCAGCTGTCAACTTTGACAGCTGCATCCAATTACCTAATTAGCGGGCACGGCTATCGTACCAAGCCCGCTAATAGCCGCGGCCCCGGGCTACATGCGGCACTCGGGGCTGTGGTGGTTCAGAGCGCGGCCGTCGCGCAGCCCCGCTTTGAACACCCCTAGGCGGCCCTGGACGTACAGGTACGTCCAGGATCGCCAAGGGTTAAGAGCGACTTGACTACCGTCCCTTTGAGAGCGGCTTGGGTACTGTCCCTTTAAAAGCGACTTGGGTACCGTCCCTTTAAGAGCCAATTATGTAATGCCCCTTTAAGAGCGACTTGGGTACTGTCCCTTTAAGAGCGACTTGGGTACCGTCCCTTTAAAGGAAAAGTCCAGCGAAAATTTTTATTTAAGTATTGTATTGCCCCTCAAAAGTTATAAAAATCACCAATATACACTTATTACAGAAAATGCACATAAAGTGTTTTTTTCCTGCACTTACTACTGCATTAAGGCTTTAATTCCTGGATAAAATGGTGATGTCACGACTCGGCTCCCAGAGCTGTGCGGGCTGTCGCTGCTGGAGAGGATGATGGCAGGGGGATTCTCAGTGTCCCTCCAGTGCCCTGTGTCCCTCAGTGTCCCCCTGCCATCATCCTCTACAGCAGCCACAGACCGCACAGCTCTAGGAGTCGGGTCGTGACATCACCATTTTATCCAGGAAGTGAAGCCTTCATGCAGTAGTAAATGCAGGGAAAAAAGCACTTTATAAGCATTTCCCGTAATAAGTGTATATTGGTGATTTGTATAACTTTTGGGGGGCAATACAATACTTTAATAAAAATTTTTACTGGACTTCTTCTTTAACAGTGGCTTGGGTATTGTCCCTTTAACCCTTTGAGGACCGGGCCAATTTAAATTTTTGTGTTTTTGTTTTTTCCTCCTTGTGCTTAAAAGGCCATAGCACTTGCTATGAAAAAGCACTGAAAAAGCAGGAAAAAAATTGTATGTGTGGTGAAATTGTAAAACATGGATGGATGGATCTGCACTGGATTTTCAGCTGCAGATCCCCTCCTGTCATTTTCAATTAGGTTAAGAGGGCTGACTGTTACATACCCACAGCAGGATTGTCAGCCCCCTGTGGATATATAACAATCAGCCCCCTTAACCTAATTGAAAAAGACAGGAGGGGATCCGCAGCTGATTTCACTGCGAATTTGCAGCATAAAATCTACTGCGGATCCATTGCATGTGAATCTACCCTTAGGCTGGGTTCACACTACGTATATTTCAGTCAGTGTTGTGGTCCTCATATTGCAACCAAAACCAGGAGTGGATTGAAAACACAGAAAGGATCTGTTCACACAATGTTGAAATTGAGTGGATGGCCGCCATTTAATGGCAAATATTTGCTGTTATTTTGAACAACGGCTGTTATATTGAAATAATGGCAGTTATTTACGGTTATATGGCTGCCATCCACTCAATTTCAACATTGTGTGAACAGATCCTTTCTGTGTTTTTAATCCACTCCTGGTTTTGGTTGCAATATGAGGACCACAATACTGACTGAAATATACGTAGTGTGAACCCAGCCTAAGGGTACATTCACACTGAGAGAAATTGGTGGAATTCCGCGGCAGAGCCCCTGCCTGACTCTGTGTCAAACAGTGTGTCTATAGGAGGGCTTGCGCACCACGGCTCTCGGCTCAGAGAATTGACATGTCAATTCTCTGAGCGGAGGCATGCAAGCCCTCCCATAGACACACTGGTTTACACACAAGATTGTAGGGCGGAAAGCTTCGCCACGGAATTCCATCAATTTTGCTCAGTGTAAGGGCAGACTTTCCATGTCGGCATCAAATACCAACGCGGAGAGTCATACTGGCATAACAGTTGGGCAGTGTGAAAATTGGCATTTCTACTTTTCACCCACTGCAGCAAATTCAGTCCAGGAAAATACATTTTTGAAATACTTATAAACCCTACACCTCCTAAATACATTTTTTGGGTGTAGTCTCTGTAAAGGCATCCTTTTTTGGGCGTTTCTCTATTTTCCCGAGCTGAACTGTCAGCCAATACTGTGCATGTCTAAGTTATTTTTCCTCTTTTATGCCTACCTATCTGCCTGTCATGAGTGAGGCCCTGGTAGCATGAGGTCTCAAAAGGGCATTCCGGTCTCAAAAAGGCACTCTGTCCTTTTGGGGGCTTGTCCTGCGCCCACACAGCAATTTATTTCCACACCTACAGTATATGCCAAGTGGATACCCCCCACAAGTGGGGTTCATATACTCACTACAAGCCTTGTTAAATTCCTTGAGGGATGTAGTTTCCATAATGGGGTCACTTGTGGGGGGTATCAACTGTCCTGGTAGCCTGGGGGCTTTGTTATTTTAAATGGCTTCCATCATCCATTCCGACCTCAAGAGAACACTGTCTTTTTGGAGGCTTGTCCTGTGTCCACATAGTGATTTATTTCCTTCGGGGGAAATTGCTCTACTTATTCCCCCCTACCATCCTTTTAACACCTTGTGAAAAAGAAAGATTCCAGGCTAGACCAACCTTTCAGTCTAAAAAATTTAATTTTTTTACACTAAAATGTTGTTCTAACCTTACATTTTTCATTTTCACAAGGGGTTAGAAGAAAATACCCACTAAACATATAGAGAATTTGCCCCCGAGTATGGAAATACCCCACATGTGGACGTAAAGTGCCAAGCGGGCGCAAGGAAAGCCTCTAAAGTGAAGAAGTGCCGTTTTGGAAGCTGGAGGACAGAGGCCATGTTGACTTTACAAAGCCCCCATGCTGTTAAAACAGTGGAAACACCCCACAAGTGACCCCATTATGGAAACTACACCCCTCAAGGAATCTAACAAGGGGTGTAGTGAGCATATGGACCCCATTAGTGGAAGGCACACAAGTGGAACATTTTTTTCATTTTCATGACACATTGTTCCACATTTGTACCTGTCACCAGTGAAGTCCATATGCTCACTATACCCCTTGTTACAATATTTGAGGGGTGTAATTTCCATAATGGGGTCATTTGTGGGGTGTTTCCACTGTTTTGGCAGCACTGGGGTTTTGTAAACTCAACATTGCCTCTGTCCTCCAATCTGGCCAAACAGAGCTTCCAAAATCCAAATGGCGCTCTTTCCCTTTGGAGGCTCTCCTTGTGCCCGCTTGGCATTAAACGTCCACATGTGGGGTATTTCCGTAATCGAGGGGAATTGCTCTACATGCTTAGTGTTTTTTTTTATTTAACCCCTTGTGAAAATGAAAAATTCAAGGCTAGACCATCTATTTAGTCCAAAAAATTTAATTTTTCATTTTCACAGCACATTGTTCCTTATTTGTACTGGTCACCAGTGGGGTCCATATGTTCACTATACCCCTTGTTACGTTCCTTGAGGGGTGTAGTTTCCATAATGGGGCCAATTGTGGGGGTTTCCACTCTTTTGGCAGCACAGGGGCTTTGTAAACTCAACATGGCGCTCCTTCCCTTTGAAAGCTTTCCTTGCGCCTACTTGGCACTTTATGTCCGCATGTGGGGTTTATCTTTACTCATGGGTAAATTCTCTACATGTTAAGTGAGTATTTTTTTCTTCTAACCCCTTGTGAAAATGAAAAATTTAAGGTAAGACCAACATTTTTTTCAATTTTTTCATTTTCACAGCATATTGTTCCACATTTGTACCGGTCACCAGTGGGCTCAATATACTCACTATAGCCCTTGTTACGTTTCTACAGGGGTGTAGTTTCCATAATGGGGCCACTTGTGTGTGTGTGTGGGGGGGTCCACTCTTCAAAGCAAGACTAACTTTTTTTTTTTAAAAAAAAAAAAAAAAAAAAAAAAAAAAGTAATTTTTCATTTTTTCGGCACATTGTGTCTGCCACCAGTGGGGTCCATATGCTCACTACACCCCTTGTACTACGTTCCTTCCATAATGGGGTTACTTGTGGGGGGTTTCCACTGTTTTTGCAGCATGGGGGCTTTGTAAACTCAACATGGCCTCCATCCTCCATTCTGGCCAAATCCAGCTTCCAAAATGCAAACGGCACTCCTTCCCTTTGGAGGCATTCTTGTGCTTGGTACTTTATGTCCACATGTGGGGTATATCTTTATTCAGGTGTAAATTCTCTACATGTTTAGTGGGTATTACCCCATACGTCCACATGTGGGGTATTTCTATAAACTGCTGAAACAGGGCAATACATATTGTAGTGCATTTCTCTGATAATTTGTGCACACATTTACCACACATTTACCTTTTATTTCTGTGACTCAACTAAAGGGTTAAAAAAAACTTTTTAGAAGTGATTTTGAACAGTTTAGGGGGTGCAGTTTCTGAAATGGGGTGATTTGTGAGGGGGTTGTAACATACAATTCCCTTAAATTCACTTCAAACCTTAACTGGTCCCTAACAAAATCTGATTTTGAAATTTTAAAGAAAATTTTGAAAATTGTCGCTAAAATTTCAAGCTTTCTATTGTTTAAAAAATTCAAAGCAAGTGTAAAAATGCTACCAATATAAAGTAGATATATTGTTAATGTTATTTAGCATCTAATTTATGTGGTATAACTATTTTCCTTACAGGCAGAGTATTACAAAGTTTTGTAAGGATTCGCTATAAATATCCACTCAAATTTAATTTAGTAATATAAAGCAGAATATGTTACAAGAAAACATTTTCAGAATCATTAGGATATGTAAAAGCATCCTGACGTATTAATGAATAAAGTGAAAGAGGTCAAATTCACAAAATTTGGCCTGGTCCACTGGGTAATTTTGGGCTTGGTCCTCAAATAGTTAATAGTTCAGGTGATTCTGCATGTGTGGATATTTCATTATTTATTTTATGGTTATTTTTTTTAATTATTTATAAAATGACACAAGGGGGTGATTTAAACTTTTAGGCTTTATTCCCACATAGTATTTAATTCAGTCTTTTGGTCGGTCTTTTTTCGACCAAAACCAGGAGTGGGTTGGAAACACAGAAGCTGTGCAAATTATCATTTTGCCCTGTCAGTTCCACTCCTGGTTTTGGTTGAAAAAATACTAACCAAAACACTGACTAAAATACTATAGTGAACAAAGCCTTATTATGGGAAGTCTATGATAACTTCACTTATCTCTCATAGAGATCAATGCAGTATGTATCAATGTGGCTGTGCTGCTCTGGGTCCTCTACTAGTTATGCTGTCTACACCTACAGGAGCATGCAGGCTTGGCTCCTCTGCCAAAGGTGTTTAGTAGGGTCCAAGGCCCCCAGGGAGCAACAACAACATACCAGAGACAGGTCACAGTAGAGAGATCAGCAGGTGGGAGGACTTTACTAGGGGAAGTAAGAGGAGGCCAGGCAGTGACTAATTCTTTATTGCAGCATTAGACCAGGATATATATTTCCTGAGGGAGGTTGTGACTAGCACTTTAGCACTAGCACTAGCCAGTGTGTTAACAAAAACAGAATTTCTATATTGTACAAAATTATCATGACTCTACTATTTGCTGTCTCTGTGAGCAATGGAGCAGGGGATGAATTTCACGCCGATCGGGTCAGCATACATCATGACAGGTACGCTTTAAACAAAGAAGACTGGCCAGCTAAACTTTGAGCTAGGACTGCACACTCTGCTGAATCTGTTCTCCACTGACTTACAACAGGTTCTGTCTATGTCTGTCAATATGTCCTTTCGAAGGAAAAACTTCATACAGCACAATTTTTCTCTAGTAAAAAGCCTCTGACACAGATGTAAACATTAACTAAACAAACATGTACTGTAGGTGAAAATTTTTATATTAATAATGATCACATTTACCTTTTGCCAGACGTTCTAGCCTTTTTCCATGTTCAGGGGGGATTGCATACCTGTAAAATACAGAACAGTAAAAATATTAAAAGAGGCACTAAAATTGTAGAGGCTTCGCTACACTAAGGGTACTATTACACGGAGCGATTTTTAACGATTAACGACTAACGATAAACAATCGCAAACAAGATTGTTTATCGTTAACCTGAAATCGTTCACCATATTACACAGAACGAAAGTTGTTAGTTACGATCATTACTATGATCGTTATTGCGATCATTACTATGATCGTTTGCTCCATCTGTTCCCAGCAAAACAATGGACAATGTGCAATTACACTGAACGATTAGTAAAAAAATGCGGAACTTGAGCGAACAAATGTGGAATTACAGCGAACGATTAGCGAATGATTAACGATAATTTTAGGTTCAGATCTAAGTCAATGATCAACGACATACAAACGATTTTTCGATCGTTGCCTACAATTACACAGAACGATTATTGTTTAAATTCGAACGATATAACGATTTTTCGCACGATAATCGTACCCTAACCCAAACATCTCACATCTTAACATCCTGTGAACTGTCATGCACTTGCACTGCCTGACATATATTCTTGAAGGGTGAGAGTAAACTAAATGGTACAATGACACATTTTTGAAGCAAAATGGATCTTCTAATAATTTATACTGCTTGATTTCTTTTATTTGCTGTGCTCAAAGTTTCTGTGAAATCTCTGATTTTCTTATTAAGTAAATCAGGTAGTTTGGTGCATTAGGGACAGGAATAACATCTTCAGTGCACTGATCAGACCTGCATCACGAATATTCCGGTGCTCTGCAGTTATGAACACTGGAGTGAAGTCACTGTAGAGCTCCACCTTAAAGGGGTTATCCAGCGCTACAAAAACATGGCCACTTTTCCACCTGCTGTTGTCTCCAGTTCAGGTGCGGTTTGCAACTAAGCTCAATTTACTACAATGGAACCTACAATGGAATGGAGTTTCAAAACCCAACCCAAACTGGAGACAACAGTAGGGGGAAAGTGGCCATGTTTTTGTAGCACTGGATAACCCCTTTAATATTTATGAAGAGATAGCCAGGGGGCTGGGTGGATCGGTGCTGAGGGCAGTAGTCCTGTCTCCAATGCACCAAACCTCCTAATTTACATATTTATTAAACAGAAGATTTCTTTAAAACAAACGGTGATGATCAAGGTAAGAAAATTACCTTCATTCATAGCGTCCTGTGCACAATGGGAACATAACTGCAGGTTAAGATTCTAACCTACTGTTAGTTTCCATGTAAGTGCTATCATTTACTAAAATAATGAATTTAGGCTCTAACCAGGATTTGGGTTCTCCAAAGTGCAGATAGTTAATGCTGTACAGATCCATGTCCTCTGTATGCCAAGCAAAAGTTGTCTTCCACATTCCGAAGTAAAGGTATGGAGTATTGACACCTTCTATAATAATTCCACTTTCATGTTCTACCATATCTAGCAGTGTTTTCAAGCCTGCGATGTTCCAAAGCTTGATATCCTGCCAAGATAACAGTATGTTACTAGAAATGTGATATTTAGATAAAAAATCAAAGATGAACAAAAAATGCCGATACCAAAGTAACTGTATGTCGTTGTATGTGAAAACTGCTGTAGATAAACAGAGAGGTAATCAAACGATACTTAAAGATGCAATGAAAATTATCACAAAATATCCACACGATAGCGGAGGGAGAAGAAAAAAATAAAAGACAGCTTCTCACACTGTCATAGAGTGAACCACTAATGTCTGCTCCATATATAGGAGACATGAAGGTCAGATTCTTCCAGTATTTGCGCTCCAAATCATCAAAGTCTTGATGGCGAGGAGTACAGTACCTAGGAGAGATGAAGATAAAATTAAACATGTGAAAAAACTGTAAATAAGACTAACCTGGATGTAAGGAAACAGATTTTAGTTTCTAAACAACTGGAAAACTTTCAATACAAATCTTACTTGTCACTGTTTGCCAACTTGCGATACTCTCCCACAGTCATAGGTTTCTTCTGAATGTTATACTGAGTGAAAAGGCCAGACTGACCAGTCACCACTTGCTGAATTGGGGCAGGAATCATCATTTCATCCAAGTCATCATAAGTCTGTCTCGGTCGCCACTCTTTGGGTGGGATAATCTGCAGAGATAATGCCCAAAATAATCCATTAATAAAAGTGGCCCCAAAAAAGGTATACACACTTAATTAGTAGTTATCTACACCCTTTTTAAAAATATATATACATGGTGGCAATATGTAATATTGGGTCCTATTTAATCAAAACTGTCTCAGGCTATGTTCACACACAGGGTTTAATTAGCACTATTTTTACCTCAATTGTTAAATTTGCAGAAACATAAAGCTAATTAAATGCTATGTGTGAACAAATCTGTGTATGTTCACACACGTTGGAGTTTTATTGCTGGATAAAGGATGGCTGGACAACAATAAATGATTAATTTCTGCAATAAAGTAATGCAAATGGAATTCAGCGCTGCAAGGCTGTTTCCACATGCAGTAACACAATGAAAATGCATTATTTAATTGCAGTAATTGGTCATTTCATTGTGTTACAGCATCACTTAAGTACAGCAATTAATAAATTAACTGCTGTCCAGCTGTACATGTAAGAAAATATGAAAAATTAACACATTTTTCACATTTCCCCCTAGGGGGAGCTCCAGCAGGTAAAAAAGTAACCTGAAATACGGCCGCTAAAAAAAGAGGCAGTCTCTGCTGAACTGCTGTGACATCATCACCTCCTCTCTTTTCACAGGGGAAAAAAGAGGGGAACGGTGATATTATGTGTACTGCTGGGCAGGGCGATTTTGTTGTTCTCTGCACAGAAGTACACCTACAACAAGCATGTCCCTAGCCTTTCATAATACACCTCAGTGTCACACATTACACAGGTAGAGGAGGTATACAGGATATATACGAGAGAGTACAGGCTTTTTCTCTCTGGTATCAGCAGTGTCACACATTACACAGGTAGGAGATATATACATATGCAGGAGAATACAGGCTTTTTCTCTCTGGTGTCAGCAGTGTCACACATTACACAGGGAGGAGGAGGTGTGTATATATATATATATATATATATATATATATATATAGTGGAATTTTATACTCACCGTAAATTCTCTTTCCTGTAGTCCGAAGCAGCAGCACATAATGGGGAAGATTCTATCTTCCTGCAATGATAGGACAGATGGTAACAAGCAATAAAGAGTTAATTGCCCCGCCTATAAGGCCCTATGCTGACCCAGCCTCCTTGTGAACTTCTAACGATCTAGGAAAACATAAGCCAAAACACTCAAGGTATGATGCATAAACTTTTATAGGGAGGGTTAGTTTGTGCTGCTGTTTCGGACTACAGGAAAGAGAATTTACGGTATAAAATTCCACTTTCCCTTACGTCCTAAGCAGCAGCACATAATGGGGATATAGCAAGATCACATAAAGGGTGGGAGAATCATACAGCAGTCATGACAACCGGTTTACCAAGATTGGTTGCCCAGAGGTTCTAATGTCCAAAAGTATAAGAAGACCACAATGCAGTTTTGTATATCTGATCAATGAGCATGCACATCTCCTCCACCCAGGATGTAGACATTGCCCTTGTGGTAAGGGCCTTAATGGATTCAGGTACTTGGACTCTCACCTCTTGTTAACACACAGAGTCTGCCGTATCCATCTGGATAAAGTGGCTTTTGAGGACTTCCAATCACTGTTCCTTCCTGAAAAAGATGCAGATAAAAATCTTCTGACTTCTCTGGTTCTCACTAAACTCTCAAGGCTTCGCCCACAACCAGAGAGTGCAGGCCCAAGGCTCCGCCCACAAACAGAGAGTGTCGTTGTAATGCTTCCTCATTGGAGGAATTTAGGCAAAAACAGGTAACTCAATCTGCGGAGTAATGTTGGATAAGGAAGGAACCTTAAGGGTAAAAGACAAAGTCCTGAAGGATAACAAGATATGGTTCAGTGGCTCCTAAAGTCTGAACATACTCCTGCGTTTAGCAGATGTAATAGCTACTAGGAAGCATACCTTGAGGGTCAGGTATTTTAATTCAACTAAAGATAAGAACTCAAAATGGAGCCGTGCAAGGTGATGAAGGACGAGTCCCGGATCCCACCTGGGAGTTGGATCCATTACAGTTGCTTTAATCCTTTGCGTAGCTTTAATAAATCTTTGTATTAGGGATTTTTTCGGACAGTCAGCTGTCTGGAAGAGCAGAGACATGTACTTTGACGGTCGCAGCTTCAGCAAATTCTCAAACCCATCCTGGAGAAATCGAAGGATCGCCTTTCTAGACAGTGATATGGGAGAAGTCCGATTCTTCACACCAGGATAGACAAGGTCCTTAACCCTCAGGGAGGTTCTCTTTGTGGGTTCTGCTCTTAATAGCAGAATCATGTTTACCACCAATTCTAAAAAGCCTCAGCTCATCAGGCCTGTCAATCTTCAGGCCGTCAATCATAGGTGATCCAGACCCAGACACAATCTGCCCTTCTGTGACAGTAAGTGAGGATTCTGGGAAAGTCTCCAAAATGTCCTTTTGGACATATGCATCAGGAGAGAACCACCATGCCTTCTTGAACTATTAGGAGTAATGAGGCATGATTCTGTCTTGTCCTTACAAGACTACTACGGGTTGTCGTCCCTAGCAGTTTTAGGGAGTAAAAACCACGTATTCTGGCGTTATCCGAAATGGCCATTAGGTCCACGTAAGGGTCGCCATAATATCTGGTGATTTGCAAGACATAATCCGTCCTCATGGGGCAGTAGGTGAGGAATCTGGGGAAGTCTCCAAAATGTCCTTTTGGACATATTCCTCAGGAGAGAACAACAATTACCACAATGACCTCTTGGGCCAATCTGTGGCTCTCAGGATTAATGAGACTGATCCTGCATTGTCTTTTACAAGACTTCTACTGATTGTTGTCCACAGTAGTTTTTAGGGAGTTAAAACCATGCATCCTGGTTTTACCCAAAATAGCCATGGGACCAATGGGTAGCTGTAATATCTGGCGATTCACCAGAACTTCTCCTGGTCCAGAGACCATTCTTCTGTCAGGGTAATATAATGGCTTTAGCCTTTTACATTAAGGCATTGTGACTTCCCTTGTTGCTGGATAGATCTCTTGGTCCATGCAAAAAACAGCTTCTGCTTTTAACAGTAATGCTACTGGTCACATGCAGCTCTGAAGATCGATATGCACCACTGTAGATGTGTTCTCGATCTTACTCCGATAGTTTCCCCATAGATTGATGTGCTGAAGTGGACTGGAGCTCACTTACTGCACTCATCTCTCACATGTTGGATGACAGCCACTTGTGTTAGGAACAAAGTCTTCTTCGCCTGTATCACCCTTTCTTAGATGGATCAGTGGTTGCCTCCACCCACTTGAGGGCGATATTGGTCTGCCACTGACTTAAGAAAATGTTGAGGCCCTTTTATCTGTGGGTATAAACCATAACCCAATGTAGGCTGTTTATTCTTTGGTCCCATACTGACAGCATCTGCTGCAAGGGAATACATATGCCAACCTGCCTTTTCAATTCGTTGCTTGCAGACGTCATGAGACCTGACAATCATCATTGGGTGAAGATACACCAATGGGGAGTTCTAGGAATCCTGACCCAGGAATGGTTACGGGTAGGTGAAAATATAGTACTGTAAGTTTTTGATAATTAACAATCACTCGTGCAGGAAGGAGACAATGGTGATCTTGGATTCTCTCCAGATGGTGACTACAGCTGACATAACATAGAAGAGTGTCCCATCTACTTACCTTCTTATCTTAGGATAGATATATGTCATCCCAAGCCCGGCAGGTAACCTTAGTGAATGTAAAGGGAGCGGAGGTGATTTCAGAAAGATGCAAAAGGAATATGCAGTCTTCTCTGTAGCTAGGTACATGCAGTCTTCTCTGTAGCCAGGTACATGCAGGTATATGCAGTATTCTCTGTAGCCAGGTACATGTAGATATGTGTCTTTCACAACTAGCATGGTTAGTCTCCTTTAGGAGGGGGAGCACAGAGCATATGTTCTCCATATGGAACCTTCTTTGCTTAGAACTGTAGATCTATGGACGTTTACCAACAACTTACCTTCTTTGGATCGGAAACTGTCGAGAATATGGCACCATAAGGTAAACCCACGGTTGCTGCCAGAGAAGCTTTAGTCACAAGCTTCTTTGTCCCCCATCCACAAGACCTCTGAGATGGATGATCCCTTTTAGTGACGGATCCATCATTTCTTCCAGTACCTTCCATGCTGGAAACTTCTATAGAATGGGGAACAAGGGAGGATTTCCTTCTCCTTTTCAGACAGGGGCAGAGATTGTACCTTTCTGTAAGGAAGAGTCCTTCCTCAGAGTGTCCCCAATCCATTCAGGTGGATTCTCATGGTACATAGAGTATTATTAGAAAGAACATCCATCTCTGGCAAAGTCTAATGCTCCTCTCCAAGCATGGAGGGGCCATGGATCGGGCAGCCAAATGTGGAGTGACACGCATACTCAGAAGTAAGCACCATCTGCTTAAGACATAGCATCTTCTTTTTTTTTAAATTGTATTTTATTAGAGTTTTGTATTTAAAACACACATTTTTAGTAAAACGATTCCACAGGGTAAATCAGGAAAACAGATAGTACAGAACTAGGTAAACCTAAACAACGGAAATCGAGCAAGTATTATTATAGTATAGTATAACGTCCAGTCAGAACAGTCTACCCATAGAGTTAACCCAACTGTCACAGAGTTATCACAAATGTCTCATTAGGGTTGCAGAATGTTATACAAACTTGACAAACTATCAGACACGACTGGGGAGAGACACAATAGGAGGGGGGGAAGGAAGGAATACCAGGAGAGAACAATATACAGGTGATCTCTTAACATGTAAAGCCTTGTGTGGAGGAGTATGCATCCCAAGGACATAGCATCTTCTGTAATGGGTTACAATGAAGATACAATCTACAAACAAAAATAAATTCCACTGTCATCTGGATGTGGAATCTTGCAGGATACACATACATAAGTGACTGAGCTTCCCCAAAGGTTTCCTCAACCTGAAACTTTGGACATTAGATTCCTGCATTAAGTGAGATAAAATGATAATAAACCTGTACCAGGTAAAGAGGCAACAGACTGCTGTGTAGTGCAAGAAAACCAGATACCTCAGAGCACCTGATACACAACTAGCAATTCTAAGGCTGTGTTCACACGATGCAGCCTCCTTGCTTCAATGGATCATTGTTTCAATAGCAGAACTAATGTAAGACAGCCACCAGGTATACTCGGTACACAACTAGAAACTCTAAAGTTGTGATCATACCCTGCAATATCTTTGTTTTACTATTTTAAAAATAACAGTACTATACATGTAGCAACTCTAGGCGTGTGTACACACAATGCAGTTTCATAGCTTCAATGCAACAAGAAAAAGCAGTGCCAGTGTAAGAAAGATACCAGGTGCAATCAATACACAACCAGCAACTAGTGCAAGAAATCAGCTCAGTGACCGCACAACTAACAGCTCTTATCTAAGGCAGCATTCACATATAGCAGATCCATAGCTTTCACTGTATTATTACATAGCAGGACCCATACTGCATGATCACATAGCGGAACTGTCTCACAGAGCTCACACAGGCAAAAAAATAATAAAAATGATAAACTATTATAAATCTCATGTAATTTATATCCATTAGCCTGCACACAGGCCTCCTGCAATACAGATCAGGCTTCCAGGCAGAGAGCCTGCACAGGCACCATACAATTCCTCACAAAAAAGGCCGTATGACTTACCTCTCTGAAGAGAGAAGACAGACACCAGGAAGCGGCGTCCTGACTGAGCAGCGCCATGGTTAGCAGCCACGTGCAGCCCGGCAGCGGATGGCGCCATAATACTTACTGACCAGAGCATAGAAGCTGAGCGATCACTGAGATGGCGGCTGCTTCCTTAAGAAAAATAAAATCTTTGCTCTGTACACAACAAAGCAGGATAAAAACAAAATACATATACAAAAAAACTCTCCCTCTCTACACGACCATGTGGAAAAGAAGAATTATTGGAAGGAGAGCAGAGAAACACACATAGGCCTGCTCCCTGCTCTCCTCCTACCACCTGTCCCACAGAAGGACAGAAAAAAACACAAGGAGGCTGGGTCAGCATAGGGCCTTATAGGCGGGGCAATTAACTCTTTATTGCTTGTTACCATCTGTCCTATCATTGCAGGAAGATAGAATCTTCCCCATTATGTGCTGCTGCTTAGGACGTAAGGGAAATAAATATATATATATATATATATATATATATATATACAGTGGTGCCTTGGATTACGAGCATAATTCGTTCCGGGACCGCGCTTGTAATCCAAATCCGCTCTTAAAGCAAATCAAATTTTCCCATAAGAAATCACTGATATGCAGACAATTGGTTCCACAACCCAAAAATAATTATTTTTTATTCTGAATAACATGCAAAATAAATGAAACAGCAGAATATGTGATATTATAAGTTACTGTACAGTATAGCAATCATCATGTGGAATATAATGTATAGTAAGTGCATGAACCGGAAGAAACAGCAGCAGTGTGTATAGCTGAGTGTGAGTGCAAGCACATTAGGGCAGTAGTGTGTATAGCTGAGTGTGAGTGCAGGCACAAGGGCTGGCAGAAGACTGCAGGGAGCATGAAGGAATGAGCGGGGCAGATGTGGGCACATACAAATACAGCACTCTGTCCAGAGAGAGAGGGGTTACAGTTATGAAGAGATTACCTCCACAGTCCTGTCCCCTGAGGCAAACCCCAGCCTGATGTGCATCTGCTATGATTTGGAAGATGGAGGAGACTTCCTGGGTCAGAGTACAGTGCTGTAGACCACGCTATGCAGACCATGCCCCTCCCGCACTCGCCCTCCCACCCAATACAGGGAGCTCTTAAACCAAAGCAATGCTCTTAAACCAAGTCACAATTTTGAAACACTGTGAGCTCTTCTTGCAAAACGCTCTCAAACCAAGTTACTCTTAAACCAAGGTACCACTGTATATGTAAACGCTGTTTCGCTTTACTAAGCTTCTACAGACCTGCCTTTCCTGTTCACGTCACTCAGGATATCCTTCCAGGGCCGGACTGGGACTTAAAATCAGCCCTGGCAATCAAACCCCAGCAACCCAAATACCATATCATGGATGGCCGTGTAAAATACACGCTGTAGCAAATTCTGCTTCATTTAGCCATGTCCCCCACTACTCCCTAAAAATAATGCTATAACATAATCTGCTGCGGATTTGATGCGGCATATTTATGCATTCATTTCAACTGATTAAATCAGAAGCATCAAATCCGCATTGGATTAGGTATGAATGTGCCCTTAAAGGGAACCTGTGGGGTCTATACCAGATGCACAGCAGTAGATCCCAGCATACAGGTTAGGGACTGGATTGTTAGTCCAGTGTAAACCTCTATAATCACTCTTTTCATTACCAGCTGAAGTGTCACAGATGTGGTGCGGCTGCTGTTGTGAAACTTTAGTTGGAAATGAAAAGGACAATTATATAAGTTTACACTAAACTAAAGGTCCTGTCAATGATATCTCCCTCACACCTAACTGCTGAGATCTACAGCCCTAGACCTGGTATGGACCTCACAGATTCCCTTTATAGGAGAAAAACATGGCTACCTTCTTCCAGAAACAGGGCCTCAGTTTGAGTGAGGTATTGCAGCTCAGTTCCATTGAAGTAATTTGGAGCCAAGTTGTAATAACCATACACAGTCTGAGGACAGGGTGGTGCTGTTTTTGGACAAAAGTTACTATATTTTTTAAATCCCTTTTATCCTGACTATGTTTGCACACCATATTATGGTGGTATAAGTAGTAAGGTTTTAATTATTAAAATGTGTCTGGTTATGATCTCATGTGTAATCAAAGATACATAATAAGCTGCTAGATAGCTATTTCCTACTGGGTATCTATCTACAGTATCTATCGTATCTACAATATCTATCTATCTACAGCAGTGATTTTCAACCTTTTTTGAGCTGCGGCACACTTTTTATACTTAAAAAATCCCGGGGCACACCACCAACCAAAATGGCACAAAATGACACTAAAACAGTATATATTATACATATAGTTAATAATATAGATTCTAAATGTATTTATACTCACTGTGAAACCTGGGCCTGTTTTCTTCTCCCCCCTGTGCTTCTCTCCACCATACTTCTCCCCCCTACTTCTCTCATGTGCTTCTCTCCACCATACTTCTCCCCCCTGCTTCTCTCCTGTGCTTCTCTCCCCCATGCTTCTCTCCAACATACTTCTCTCCCCCCTGCTTCTCTCCACCATACTTCTCTCCCGTGCTTCTCTCCTGTGCTTCTCTCCACCATACTTCTCTCCCCCCAGCTTCTCTCCTGTGCTTCTCTCCCCTGTTTCTCCCCCATCCCCATGTTTCTCTCCCCCATCCCCAGGTTTCTCTCCCCCATGCTTCTCTCCCTGTCTCTCCCCCCGTTTCTCCCCCATGCTTCTCTCCCCCATCCCCATGTTTCTCTCCCCCATCCCCAGGTTTCTCTCCCCCATTGTTTTCTCCTGTTTCTCTCCCCCATCCCCAGGTTTCTCTCCCCCCCCTTCCTCCTCACCTCCTCAGAGATGGTCGCCGCTGCTTTCTGCCTCACCTACTGGCCGCCCGTAGGGCCCGGACGTGCACCTCCAATCAGCGGAGACCGGGAGTGTGGTGCGCTGCGGCGGGCCGTAGCGCACACATTGATTGGATGCATGCATCGTGGCCCACCGCAGCGCTCCCGGTCTCTGCTGATTGAATAGGCGCTACAGGCGGCCAGTAGGTGAGGTGGACAGCAGCAGCGGGGCAATCTGCAGGGGCACCATAGTTTGGGGAACTTTCCCTACGGCACACTGGTTGAAAATCACTGATCTACAGTATCTATCTATCTATCTATCTCCTATCTATCTACAGTATCTATCTATCTATCTATCTATCTATCTCCTAGCATCTATCTCCTATCTATCTATCTATCTCCTATCTATCTACAGTATCTATCTATCTATCTATCTATCTATCTATTTCAACAAATTTCCCGCAGCACGCTTTGTAGTGAAAATTTCAGTGGAGTTTATTTTATCTCAAACTAGAGTGCAGCACAGCAAAAAATTAACCGACACATACCATATGCGAATATGGGAGAAATGTGGTTAACTACAGCTGTTTAGAGTGCAATAAGCGATAAAAAAAAATAAGTTCAGACTTCTAAAACAAGGAGGAAGTGGAGAAGCACTGAGCAATTATATGCTGAAGATTAAGTCATCTAAAAAAACAAAACAAAACGCAAATAATTACAACAGAAAGAAGGATTGCCACAAAGTTACAAGAATCCTAAAATGATCTTCACCTATATAAATGATAAAAAAAATTTTAACTGATAATGATGGTCCCCTCAAAAATAATCTTTGTGTAATGGTGATTGCAGTTTCATTGTGTCATTGAATTATTTGCAGTACTTTAGCATTTCATTGTGTTCTCACCCGCACATAACACAGTTACTACCTGTAACACCACACAGCATGCTGTATTTTCTACCTGTAATGCTGATATTGGAATAAAGCAAAGAACTTTTTAAATAAAAAAAATGTTTTTCTTTTCCACACACATATTATGATGAACCATCTTTTATCTTTGAAGTTGATTCCCACAAAAAGGACTTTATTCGATACTATCTTACATAGGATATACTGTTTATGCCTTGTTTTTTGTGCAGGTGGGATTGGCAGTGCTGACTCTTATCCTCTCTAATGTTTAGCATTATCTATTTGTGTTACTGCGTCATTTTTGTGCAGATACTGCAGTACTGCAATGACACTCCAATATGTGTGAACACAGCCCTAGTTTCTCTGTAGACATTTGCACAATCAGCGAAGTTGAAACACCTGTTTCTGGCTGGTCAGAGATGGTGAATCACGCCCTGCCCCCTCTCTCTATCATCAGCCTGTGTCTAGCAAGCACACACAATGTGAGACAGAGGCATGGATTATTTGTCTCCTAAAGTGGGAGAGCAGAAGGAGCAGGAGACAGTGTGGATTGGCACAGAGGCCATTTTTCTTCACTTCCTGGATTTCTATCAGCTACCAGTGTGACAGAACTGTACAGATACGGTAATACATTGTATAGACACATCTATATAACTTTTAATAGAAAACAAATTTTCCTTATCTGGAGTTCCCCTTTAAAAGCATTAAAACCCATAAAATCACCACACCCAGAAGGTATCCATCCAAGAGTTTTGCAGGAATTAAGAACTGTGTTAGATAGACCCACATTCCTAATATCCTAATGACAGGGATTGTTCCACATGACTGGCGTATAGCTAATTTGGTATCAATATTCAAGAAAGCGTCAAAGAGTGATCCTGGAAACTATAGGCCTATAAGTCTAACATCTATAGTCTAATATATATGAGTATTTGAGGGGTTTGTAAAAG
Organism: Dendropsophus ebraccatus; assembly: GCF_027789765.1. NCBI lineage: Eukaryota > Metazoa > Chordata > Amphibia > Anura > Hylidae > Dendropsophus > Dendropsophus ebraccatus. The sequence goes on along the minus strand of NC_091456.1, from coordinate 118,192,368 downwards.
ATGTGATACAGTGGTACCTCAGTTCTCAAACTGCTTGGAACTCAAACAGTATTTTCAAGGAAAGTTTGCTTTGGTTCTCAAACTCTCAAACTCGGGCACCCAGTCTTGAAGTACAGTAATACCGCAGTATTCAAACGAAAATTTTCCTGGAAGTAACATTCAGAATTCACACTTTGCTCTGTATCTTAATGTTTTTGCAAGCGTGGTTGTACCTAGTGAGTTTAAACTGGTGAAGCTTCACATACAGTACAGTACCGTATAAGACTGCTGGAGTGCATATACAGTACAGTAGTATTAATATAGTCAGTACATCACCATCTCCCATACTTCACAGTGCTGGGATGGGTGTGACTCTTATACAGTAAAGGATGAGTGAGGAGTTAGTGACTACTGTACTATAATTCCTGGTTTTGAATGTTTCTTGTTTAAAATGTCTGCACAGTATAGTGTTGTTTTGTAATGTCCTGTACAGTATAGTGCTGTACTGTAGTGATTAAACTGGGCACTTTTCAATGTAATAAATGAGTATTGTAGGTAATTACTGGTTGGTGCTGGAACCAAACACACTAATCAGTTCTCAAACTGCCTTCCTGAACCAATTAAGTTTGTGAGCCGAGGTACCACTGTAGTTTACATTTATTTATATAGCCATTTCTGACAAAGAATGAAAAATAAAGCACTTAAAACATCACAAGAAATCAATCCCCCTAATTAAAGGAGACCTGTCACCCCCCGTGCAGGCTCCCGACCCCCCCGTTAGAGCCCCCTATACTCACGTGATCCCGCCGGGTCTCGCTTCCTGAGCCGGTCGGGTCATGGAGATATCAGCGCCCGAAGCCCGGTGCGTACGCTGACAGGAGAGTCCGACGCTCATAGACAATGAATGGGGAGTCCGATGCTCCGTCATTCTCTATGGGCATCGGACTCTCCTGTCAGCGCATGCGCCGGGCTTCGAGCGCTGATATCTCCGTGACCCGACCGGATCAGGAAGCGGGTCGCGGGATCACGTGAGTATAGGGGGCTCTAACGGGGGGTCGGGAGCCTGTCGCCCCGGCACGGGGGGGGGGGGGGGGGGGGGGTGACAGGTCCTCTTTAAGGGTAAAATACAAGTGTTAAGCCGATCACAAAAAAAGACCCTTGAGACCCTCACTGATCAGGTGCTGAAAAAATTGCTACCCCGGAAGCCTAGATTAACATTTAGAAGAGGAAAAACAGTTAGGAACACGAGAACCCAGTAGAGGTAAACTAGAGAAAACACCACAGGAAAAAGCTGATATATATATATATATATATATATACACACAGTGAGTCCAAGAAGTATTTGATCCCTTGCTGATTTTCTTTGTTTGCCCACTAATAAAGACACTATCCTTTAGCACTTTTAATGGTAGATATATTCTAACATGGAGAGACAGAATATCAAGAAAAAAATCCAGAATATAATTTTAAAGAATATATTTTAATTAATTTGTATTTCAATGAGGAAAATAAGTATTTGATCCCTCTTGCCAAACACACTCAATACTTAGTGGCAAAGCCTTTGTTTGCAAGCACAGCGGACGTTTGTTGTAGTTAACCACAAGTTTAGCACACACACCAGGGGGAATTTTGGCTCACTCTTCTTTGCAGATTCTCTCTAAATCATGAAGGTTGGTGGGCTGTCGCTTGGCAACTCTGACCTTCAGCTCCCTCCATAGATTTTCGATCGGATTGAGGTCTGGCGACTGGCTGGGCCACTCCATGACCTTAATGTGATTTTTCTTGAGCCAATCCTTTGTTGCCTTTGCTGTATGTTTAGGGTCGTTATCATGTTGGAAGACCCAACCACGGCCCATTTTCAGAACCCGGGCAAAGGGGAGGAAGTTGTCCCTCAGGATTGTGCGGTACATGGCTCCATCCATCTTCCCAGTGATGCGGTGAAGTAGCCCTGTACCCTTGGCAGAGAAACACCCCCAAAACGTTATGCTTCCACCTCCATGCTTGACGGTGGGCACAGTGTTCTTGGGGTTATAGGCAGCATTTTTCTTCCTCCACACATGGCGGGTGGAGTTGAGGCCAAAGAGTTAAATTTTGGTCTCATCTGACCACAAAACCTTCTCCCAATAACTTGGTTCATCTTTCAAATGATCATTGGCATACTTGAGGCGCGCCTCCACATGTGCTCTCTTCAGCAGGGGTACCTTTCGGGCACTGCAGGATGTGAATCCATTGTTGCGCAAAGTGTTGCCAATTGTTTCCTTGCAAACTGTGGACCCAGCTGCCTCCAGGTCATTTGCTAACTCCTGCCGAGTGGTTGCAGGACGATTTCTGACTGTTCTTAGCATCATTGCCACCCCACGAGGCGAAATTTTCTTTGGAGCACCGGGCCAAGGTCTGTTGATTGTCATGTTATACTCTTTAAACTTTCTGATAATTGCACCAATAGTTGTTACTTTCACATCCAACACCTTACTAATCTTTTTGTAGCCCATTCCAGCTTTGTGAAGGTCAACAATTCTGACTCTGAGGTCCTGTGACAGCTCTTTGGTTTTACCCATGTTGGAGACTTGAAATCTGTGTGATCTGTCTGATTCTGTGGACAGTTGTTTTTCACACAAGTGATTAGTGAGAACAGGTGGCTTCAGGTCAGGTAACAAGTTGATTGGGAGTGTCTAACTGGTCTGTAAAAGCCAGAACTGCTAATGAATACTAAGGGATCAAATACTTATTTCACTCCATGAAATACAAATCAATTAATATATATTCCTTAGATTTATTTTCTGGATTTTCTTTTTATTATTCTGTCTCTCCATGTAAGAATACATCTACCATTAAAAGTATAGAATGATCATGTCTTTATTAGTGGGCAAACAAAGAAAATCAGCAAAGGATCAAATACTTTTTGGACTCACTGTATATAAAACCTGCAAATGCGGTACGAATATTGCACAAGGTGAAAAAATGTTTACATCTAATGTCACAGGAGAAAATGTTTTGATCGAACAGCACCTTAGCTGTTCCTCTTCTTTTGGGCCATGTTCATATAGTATTAGACCGGCCGTACCCTGACCCGGCCGGGTCACCGAACGACCGGTCTCAGAAAAGATCATCCCTGATCATCAGCGCCGCTTAATTCTGATGCGGGCTCATCCGTGTGCACCCGCATCAAAACCCCCCACTGCACACTATGGAGCGTGCGGCCAGAGCCGCTCGCTCCACATTGTACACTGACATGTCAGTTTTCGATGGCGCCGCTAGGGATTCCTCCAGAAGGCAGCACTATGTAAGTTCCGTGGGAATCACGGCCGTGATTCTCACGGAACTTATGTTGTGTGAACATAGCCTCAAATATGTAAATGTTTTTATTAAATTTTTCACATAAAAACAAGTTTTTGACGACAACAACAGTTTGTCAACGGATACAGCTAAAGGGTGCAGGCAAAAAACTAGAGAGTCATGAAAGGTCTTGTAAGGCGAGATAGAGACGCCTGCCAGTTTAGAATTATACAAAGGAAAAAGCAATATGGAACAAAACGACATAAAAACAAACCCTTGAAGCTCTCATAGGAAGTTTAGGTCAGACTCCCAATGTAAACATGTGGGACACTCCGGCTCACCCCAGGTCGATAGGTGGATCCCCTGCCACAAGACGTTTTTGGTACCAGGTTGTTATGCAAAAGCATTCTTTAATAGAGCGTTGTATTTGTGTAGGCAACATAGCTATATAGCTTTCCCAACAATCGAAAAACTTCTCTATGTGCGCTTCCTTCCTCTGCGAGGCCTCCACCCAATCCATTTTAATTATGAAGGAAAGTTTTTCCAGGAGTAGTTTGAACGGAGGAGCTGTTGGGTGATTCCATGTGTGCAAAATGGTTTTTACCCCAGCGGCAGAGAGCATGTATAGGAGTTTTCTGCCTCCCGCCGAGCAAGGAAAGTCACGAGTGTCTATATAACCAAATATAGCCCAGGTCGGGCCTATCGGAACATAATTAATCAGATGGGTGGTAGCAGACGACTCAATTTTGTTCCAAAAGGAACGGATCACAGGACATCCCCACAAGCAATGGTATATACCCGCCCCCTCCTCCTGACATCTGAAACATTCACCAGATTGGTAAATACCCATCTTTTGTCCCCTGATTGGAGATATGTATGACCTATAGAGCAGCTGCATCTCCAGATATCGACTAGAAGGTAGGAACTTAAGAGCTTTGGCATGGGCATGTAAGAGGATGGAGGTAGTCATACCTGGTATGTCCTGGGGCCACTGGGTCAGCGTATCCGAAGACTGCCCAAGATCAAAGGAAGGGTAGATAAATTTGTAATAGAAAGACGTGTGACCTCGCATGGAGGGGGGATGTATTAGAGCTTTTCTAACATATGCTGACCATTCTAAGGGGCGTATTTCCGCCAGTACCTTGGATATGTAGCTATGGGCTTGTAGGTATGGGAAAAAACGTATGCTTATGTGTGGGAACTACTCGTTAAGCTCATTGATAGAGAGGATGGTGTGAGTGTCGGGCTTTAAAAACTGTGAAACAGAACTAAGTCCTGCCCTGTGCCATCGGAAAAATTTGCTGTGGGGGGAAGCCAGGGTTATGAATAAAAGAGAGAAATGGAGAGTAAGATGGGTGCAATTCCTTGGCTTGCCTCATTTTTTGCCAGGCCCTCCACGTGGCCATTAGTAAGGGGTTAGTCCTATAATGCTCTGGGATAGTGTGGTATGGCTGGTGGAGAAAATTGACCAAAGAGAGGCAGGACAGAAATTGTTGGTCACGGTTTGTGTCAGTGAAATGATTGGTGTGGTATAGGTATAGGTAATTGAACGGAACGGTATAGGTAATTGATTTTCTTTTCATCCTTAGGACGTAGGAAGATTGTGAGGGAATGTAAGATATAGAGTAGGCGCGGGAATTCAATCATTTTCAGGAGGTGCGCCCTACCAACATATGAGAGAGGTAAGTTGCACCAGTTAGAGACTGAATTTTCCAGAGAGGAAATATATGTTATAACATTAGCTTTGTAGAGATGGGAAGGGTATTTGGTTAAGGTTATGCCTAGGTACGTGATCCCTGGGTAACACCAATGGAATGGGTATGCATAGGTCCAACAAGGCTGTGAAGGGACTCGAAGCATCATGGCCTCAGATTTTTCCAGGTTTATAACATAACCCGAGAGTTTGCCTAATGCTTGAAGGTCATCCAGCAGAGGGGAAAGTGTGGACAAGGGGTCTTTGATAACAAGACATCGTCCGCAAATGCGGTCATGATGAGATTGCGGCTTTAGGGGGGAGCCCCCGCAGAGGGGGTTACCGGGGATATGTAGTATAAGAGAGGGTCAAGAGAAAGATTAAAGAGAAGGGGAGAGAGAGGGCATCCTTGCCTGGTGCCTGTAAAGATGTCAAAGGGAGGGTGTTAAGTCCGTTAATTGTTAGTTTGGAGTTGGCATCTGTTTGGGTGTATGTTACAAAATTAGAGAAGATCGGGCCTAGCTGTCTACGTTGGACGGTGGAGCTGAGAAAGGGACGAGAGACCTTATCAAAGGCCTTCTCTGCGTCCAAACTTAGCTTATCATAGTTAAGGGAGCAGTGGGGTCACGCGCCTCTACAAGGCAGGAGATAGCGGTTCTAATGTTGCGGGCCGCTTGTCTATTGGGGATAAAACCTCGCTGGGAGGGGTGTATGAGGGAGGGGAGAATTTGTGCCAGGCGAATTGCTAAAATTTTTGCTTTAAATTTGTAGTAGCTATTTAAAAAGGTGATGGGGTGGTAAGATTGGGGGAGTTGGGGGTTCTTTCCCGGTTTTGGGTGCAAGATCGTTCTAGAATCAAGAAAGAGGTCTACTGGGGCTTTGCGAATTAACACGTCATTATACAGGCGAGTGAGTAATGGTATCACATCCAGTTGAAGCATTTAGTAATATTCATTTCTGAAGCCGTCGGGGCCTGGAGTTTTATTGCAAGGAGAGGATCTGATAACATTAGTCACCTCTGCTTCCGTGATTTCGGCGTTAAGTAGAGATTGTTGGTCTTCCGTTAGGGAAGGTAAGGTTAGGCTGTCCAGAAAAGCGTTGATTTTATTTGTATCCGTCGGACCGGCTCTATATAAGTCTTCAAAGTAGTTGTATAAAATGTCGCTTATTTCCTTGGATTTAGTGGAAATCGTATCTGTATTGGGATCTCGCAGTGATGTGATTGGCGTGAACTTATTTTTGGAAGACGTTAAGCGGGCCAACAGGCGCCCAGATTTGTTAGCCTGCCTGAAGTATTTATTTCCCTGAACAAATCGCATCTTTGTTGCGATTCTGTGATCAGTTTTTTGGAAAGCGGGGAGGGGTTTTGTGCATGGGATTGTTGGGCCTTGAGTAAAGCCTGGTACAGGAAGTGAAATTTTGTGTGGGCTTGTTTGCGTTTTGAGGAGATATAGTTCATGATGTGGCCCCTAACCACCGCCTTGGAGGGAGCCCATATCAGAGGGGTGTCATCTACATGGTCTAGGTTGTCATCAATAAAGTTTGCCCATGTCGTTTTAAAATGGTCCTGAAAATCACCCGAATGCATAAGATAGGTGGGGAACCTCCAAAGTCTGGTTCTAGTGTGGGGGGTAATGCCTCGCAGTGACAGCGTAACTGGAGAATGATCAGAGATGGTAATGGCGTGTAGCGTGCCTGCTGATATAGAGTCCATGAGAGAAAATGAAGTCAGGAAGTAATCTATTCGGGAAAAGCTATCATGGGCGGGTGAGGGCGAGTGAGTTGGTGTAGTGACCCAGGAGCAGAAATGAGTTTAGAATAGAAAAGAAGTCAGTGTTGAGTTGATTGGGGGCATAAATATTTAGCAGGGTATAAGGTGTGTCCTCTATCCTGACCACTAATAACAGATATCTACCCCCAACGTCAGCGACCTCCCTTTCCACCACAACTCGAAGGCCCTATCGGAAGAGTATCACTACTCCTCTGGACTTTAAGGAATAATTAGCAGCATGGCAAGACTCAATCCAAGCCGCTCTCAAGGCCGAGGGAGAGGCCTTTTTCCAGTGTGTTTCTTGAAGAAACATGATGTCCGGTTTCAGGCGCTTCAGGTGGGTGAGGATTTTTTTACGTTTAATAGTGAACATAGCCTTTTCGTGTCATCGCTTTATACTTGCAAGTTTTGATAGTTCTTGATAGTTGTTTTTTTTTTTGAAAATGATAAGTATATTGGTCTTTTTACGCATAACTTTCTTTGCACAATCTGAATGTCAGTTGTCTTCTTCTTGATGCAGTCCTCCTCTCCCAATTCCAGCAGGATTAACAGGCACAACTACTCCCAACAGATGAAGTAGAAAAAAAGACTTTATTAAATAATAAAAATGTATATAAAAAGCTAAGCATTACGCGTTTCTAGTCCGGACTGGTCTCTTCATCAGATGCGGCACGTCCCTTCCGGCCTGCATTCTGAGGCTGGTGTGATGGACGCACAGCCGCGGGTGCCAATGGAGCGGAGTCGGCAGTCCTGAAGGATGTTGTTAGGTATACTTTCACTTTTGGTAATAGATGATCTTTGTATGATTTATATTCTGATGGTAACACTGGCACCATTTGTAGACCGAAAGTGATCTGCTTAACACTTGTATTTTACCCTTTATTAGGGGGATTGATTCATTGTGATGTTTTAAGTGTTTGAGAAAGCCTCCTCAGCATTCAGGAGCTGATACACTTTGGCACTATAAAAAGTTTGTAATTTTCATTCTTTGTTCCGTGATGTGTATGTCTGCAGCTGTTCACTTGCAGCGTTTTAACATGCATCAATTTGCATTCTTTTGTCCTGTCTGGTCCGGACAAGACACTTTGGTTGCAATCCAATTGTCTTTAACGTACATTAATCTCTTCTGTGGAGCTGCAATGTTTGTCGATGCTGTCATGAAAGTTGCGCCTTAATAGGGCTGGGCGATATTGGCCTAAATCAATATCGCGGTTTATCGTAGATGTAGCCACGGTAATGAAAATTGAGCGATAATTATGACACGCCCTGTTAGCAAGCCACACCCCTTTTGCAAGTCACGCCCATTTGGTCATGTCAAACTGGCGATTTTGTTTCAATAATTTTTTTTTAAAAAGGAACTCACTGAGCAACAACACAAGGCTGGGCCATTTACTCTATAGTCATTATTATTATTTGTCATTATTAGGGGGTCTCAGAAGAGACCTGGACGTGTATAACCAGGTGTACATCCATACCTGTAAATACATATCCTGTATTGTGTACATAGCTGTATATACCTGTATATACATGTCCCATAAAGTGAACCTAGCTGTATACCTGTATGTACACGTCCCGTAGTATGTACATGGCTGTATACCTGTATATACACGTCCTGTAGTGTGTACATAGTATGTACATACGACAGGACGTTTATTTACAGGTATACAGCCATGTACACACTACAGCTGTAGGAGCAATGCAGACTAGGAAAGCTGGGTGACAACCCCTGTAGGAGCAGTCCTCTCGCTCTCACTGGAGAAAATATTCCCCCTCAGATGTGTCATCTGTTTTTATACCGCAAAGTCCCAGGTTGGTATATCCAACAAGCTGCAACATATTGAAGCGTATGTACTGCATTAAAATCTATTATGATCAGGTACTGCTATAAGACAGACCTTCCCATATAAACACACACACTGAGGCTATGTTCACATTGGTGTCACAGTCCATTATCACTTCCAGAAATAAAATATGGAACCCAACAGCCCCCCTGTCTGTCATTGGGGTTCACCAGGTGCAGGTGGTGGTCATGTGTGGCTGGATCCTGCACTGTTCTCAACAAAAACTTGGACACAGGTGTGAACAGAGCAATAAAGTGACAGTACAATAAAGTGACCAGATCACAAGGGGTCCAATCCTATGTAAACAAAGCTCCAGCTAATTGTCACTGCTATATAGCCAGTAGGCCGTGTGATAGCTTCACACTAGGGCTGGACGATATGGCCAAAAAATAAAATCTTGAATTTTTATTTTATTTTATATTTTTCTAAATTTAAATCTCAATTTTTTTTCCTTTTTGCTAAATAAACAGAACATTTTTCTCCCTGCAGTGTCAGATGACATTTTAGACAACAACTGTATTGCTTCCCAGTGTACCAGTGCTCCCTCTGTGCCCCGATGTAGTAGACAAGCCCCCTTTGTGCCTCCTTCATAAGTAGGTTTGCCAAATATGTGCCACTCTGTGCCCCCATATAGTATAGGAGATCTTTGTGCTTCCATCTAGGTAGGGTGTAGTAGTGGAGGTATAGTGGATAAGGGTTGTAATATTACAGGTATAGATGAGGGGTGTAGTAGTAGTACAGGTATAGTTAAGGGGTTTAGTAGTAGTACAAGTACAGATGAGGGGTGTAGTAGTAGTAGAGGTAAAGATGAGGGGTTTAGTAGTAGTACAGATATAGATGAGTGTTGTAGTAGTACAGGTACAGATGAGGGGTGAAGTAGTACAGGTATAGTTGAGGGGCAGACTGGCAGGCGCTCACACTGATCAGCTGTTTGAAGGGCTTGCAGCCTTTTTAAACAGCTGATCAGCAAGTGAGCTGACATGCTCACCCCCACCATACTGATACTTGTGGCCTATCCTGAGGATATATTATTATTTTTTAAAGACTGGATAACCACTTTAGGCCACAATCTCACATGCATGCAAATGCATCCTAATCCCAAAAACATTTTGCAACTGCTGGAGAATGCCAGTGGCTAGGTTTCAAGCACATGTGTTTGCATGCATGTGGGAATGTGGCCTTAAAAGGGGTTGGCTATCTTATAGCTGTTTTTACATAAAATAGCATTGCTAAAATTATTGGATTTACTGCCTCTGTGCTGTATAATAAAACTTTACCCCTGCTGTTCTTCATTATAGCGGCCAGCTAGACAGCTTTCCTCTGCCTCTCCACAGCGGTGCAATGCATCCAGAAAACAGGCACAGTTATGCACTGTTTCAGCTGTTGGGGTATGCTGAGGGCAGTAGTTATGCACTGTTTCAGCTGTTGGGGTATGCTGAGGGCAGTAGTTATGCACTGTTTCAGCTGGTGGAGTATGCTGAGGGCAGTAGTTATGCACTGTTTCAGCTGTTGGGTATGCTGGGGGCAGTAGTTATGCACTGTTTCAGCTGTTGGGTATGCTGGGGGCAGTAGTGTTGCACTGTTTCAGCTGTTGGGTATGCTGGGGGCAGTAATGATGCACTGTTTCAACTGTTGGGTATGCTGGGGGCAGTAGTGATGCACTGTTTCAACTGTTGGGTATGCTGGGGGCAGTAGTTATGCACTGTTTCAGCTGTTGGGGTATGATGGGAGTAGTAGACAGAGGAGAGAGAAGACTTACAGCAGGGGCAAAGGATACTGGAGGCTGCAGGAATTGCTGAGGAGGAGGAGGGAGGAGGGGGCACACGGCCTGGCAGAGTTCACAGGTCACCACACAGAACGCCACAGCTGACTGATTTCTGTCCTAATGACCTGTCCATTACACCGATCAGCAGGCTGCAATGTCGGGGGCTGCAGCGACCTCCTCACACACCCTACTTCCCTGTCAGTGTGATGAAGTGAATCCCACCGCATTATCACTGATCTCCGCACCTGCAGACTTCTGAGTCCCGGCCTCCGCCACCTCACAGCCGCGCTGATCCTCACAGGCACATCTCCTCCTCCGCTCTCTGCATTGTGCATCCCTAGTCACCACTGCCCCAATCACAGGAACTCAGCTGTCTGCCGGCTTCAGCAGCTAGAGACCGCCCGTCCTGTACCTCACCTTGCCCTGCCGCCGCCCTCCATCTCGCCCCGCCACTCGTCCTCAGTGATTTTTTTGTGAAAATCGAATTTACGATTTTCACAAAAATTCAAATCGATTCTCAAATTCTGCCCTACTTCACACCCCTCTATCCTCAGCCTCTGGCACCCCCGCAGTGGCACTGAGGGACCTCTTTCTATAACTGCGCGCAGCCCCCTCCCCAGCATCAGCAGGCCACCTGTTGGTGTCAGTGCTCGGTTCAACACCGGTCCCCGCATCACACCTCAAGGCAAGGGAACGCCGCCCAGGACCCCCAGTACTGCATGCTGTATCTAAAAGATTGTATATAGAAGATGCTGTGAGACCGGGAAGCTCAGTGTGAGAGCGGCAGGAAGGGGAGTATGATCTGTCAGTGTCCTGGGGCGGGCGGGTAAAAATACCGCAGATACCGTCCTGGTGAAGTTGAGGTCGGTTAACCAACGCCAGGGACGGTATCAGTGTTTTCACGGCACAACTTCACAAGGTGAGCAAGATTATACCATTAATCTTCTCACCTATATGTAGTGCTGTACATATTGCACTAGGAAGCATCCTTCGTGTTTACTTTTTTAGTAGCCATTTCTGAGGCATCCGCATATTGTTTGTCGTGATTATAGCTACTAAGTCCCAGCAGAGGTAAGGGTCTATGTGCCGCTATCTATTAATAGTGAGCACTTTAAGCACCTAATGTGATAGTAGAAGTGGAAGATGACTAAGGGCCCTATTACAAGAAGCGATAATCTGCCAAATTAGGCCGATTGGCAGATTGTTGTCTTTATTACACAGAGCAATAATCAGAGATTAAAACAATCATCGGGCCTTGCTGCTACTCTTTAAGATATAGATAGATACTGTATTTTCCGGCGTATAAGACAAATTTTTAACCCTGAAAAATCTTAGAAGTCAGGGGTCGTCTTATCCGCCGGGTATAGTCGCCTCATATGGTGGGGGAGCTCAAAAATGGCCCCATCCCCACCCATCTACTCACCTGTGACCCATTCCTGGCAGCCACGAGTCTCCAGTCCAGTTACCGGCACAGGTAGTGCGACGCTCAATGCCTGTGGTGGAGGTCTGCAAAGCTCTCCCGGGCAGCCTAGTGTCTGATCGGAGAATCTCCGAGACGCTCAGCTGCATCGTTCGAGGTACCTGAAAGCCTCTGTCATACTACCGAAGCTCTCCTGGCAGCCAAGCATTTCCAAGCTTCTCCGATCAGACACTTGGCTGCCCGGGAGAGCTTCAGGGACCTCCGGCGCACGCATTGTGCGCCACACTGTCTGCACCAGGAACGGGACAGAAGACGCGCGGCTGCCAGGAACGGGTCACAGGTGAGTAGATTTTTTTCTTTAGCTGCACTTAACCCCTGCCTGACCACACCAGGGCTCAAGCTAGTAAACCCCTGCTGCGGTCAGGCAGAGGTTAACATTTCCCAGCGTACAAGGCGAACCCCTGACAATCTTCTTAAAAGTCAGGGGTCGTCTTATACACTGGAAAATACGGTATATCTTTTATGCAAATATTTTATATGTAATGGTGTGTAGACATGTACAGAAATTTGGTGGCAAACAAAGTCCGTAATGGATTTAAAAAAAGAGGAAAAATCTTAGTCTTTCTTGTATGACCTGTTCTCTATTCATAGTTTGTTATCCAGCGTTAGGAAAAAAAATCCACTTTCTTCCAGACACAACACAACTTTTATTCTTCAGTTCAGGTGTGGTTTGCAATTAAGCTCCATCCACTTCAATGGAACCGAGTTGCAAACCCCACCAAAACTGGACACAAGAGTGGTGTGGTCTCTGGAAGAAAGTGGTCATGTTTTTCTAACACTGGATAAACTTTGTAACGGAGAGGTCCAGAGAAAATAAGAATTTTTAAGCTGGCAGGGGAACATAATAAACAAGCAGTGTTTATCTCCCCCTGTACCTGTAAGACGAGAATCATGTGTCCTCTGTCTCTGCAGTGGGCGGGGTTAGCAATTTAAACACGGCCCACTTCAGAGATGGAGGACACATGGTCCACTGACATCTCTGTTCTGGGATAGTCGGTGGCCTGTGTCAACCATAACACAACAATGGCCCCCTGTCATAACTAAAATTACTGCACGCCTTATTTACAACCACAAGGGAACCGCAGGGATAATGCAGCCGAATGGGCAATTTACTTGTGTGTATGGCATGCCTCACTGTGCATGCCTCACTGCACCCGGCCCCACGGTATCACAGGAGGAAGGGTGGCTCCAGGTCCAGGCTGTATAGCTTCTCCTTGTGTAAAGATTGGGAAGGAGGGGGAGCAGCCCCAAACAACAGATAACAGCAGCAACCAAGGAACAGCAAGAACAACAGAGAAAAGCCTCAGCGGAACGCACCCCATTTGTATCCCCCTGCTCAGCATGTCATATGGCACAAGGTGTGCCAGGAGATGTAGTTTTCCGACCAGCACCATCTTCAATGATATAGAATAACTTCTAAAGGAGAAATGAAGACATCGAGGGGAGCGGGAGAAGTAACAATATACTTGGGGTTCCAGTAATTAACCCCTTCAGGACCGATCCTGAAAACTCCTTGAGGCCCATTATTTAAATCTGACCTGTTTCACTATATAGCTATGTAATATTATAATTAATCCATGCGATTCTCTGATTGTATTTTTCATGACATATTGTACTTTAGGTTACTGGTAAATTTTGTTCAATATCCATACAATTTTTTTTTGTGAAAAATGTCCACGTTTAACCCTTTAAGGACATGGCCCATTTTCGTTTTTACGTTTTCGGTTTTTCCTCCTTGTGTTTAAAAGGTCATAGCACTTGCATTTTTCCACCTAGAAACCCACATGACCCCTTATTTTTTGCGTCACTAATTGTACTTTGCAATTACAGGCTGAATTTTTGCATAAAGTACACTGCGAAACCAGAAAAAAATTCGAAGTGTGGTGAAATTGAAAAAAAAAACGCATTTCTTTTATTTGGGGGAAATGTGTTTTTACGCCATTCACCCTGGGGTAAAACTGACTTGTTATGCATGTTCCTCAAGTCGTTACGATTAAAACGATATATAACATGTATAACTTATATTGTATCTGATGGCCTGTAAAAAATTCAAACCGTTGTTAACCAATATACGTTCCTTAAAATCGCTCCATTCCCAGGCTTATAGCGCTTTTATCCTTTGGTCTATGGGGCTGTGCGAGGTGTCATTTTTTGCGCCATGATTTGATCTTTCTATCGGTACCTTGATTGCACATATACGTCTTTTTGATCGCTTTTTATTACATTTTTTCTGGATTTGATGCGACCAAAAATGCGCAATTTTGCACTTTGGGATTTTTTTGCGCTGACGCCGTTTACCGTACGAGATCAGGAATGTGATTAATTAATAGTTCGGGCGATTACGCACGCGGCGATAGCAAACATGTTTATTTATTTATTTATTTGTTTACTTTTATTTAAAACCTGGGAAAAGGGGGGTGATTCAGACGTTTATTAGGGGAGGGGGCTTTTTACTATTAACAACACTTTTTTTTTTTTTTTTACACATATACTAGAAGCCCCCCTGGGGGACTTCTAGTATATACACTGTGATCTCTCATTGAGATCTCTGCAGCATAGATATGCTGCAGAGATCCATGAGATTGGCACTCGTTTGCTTTCGGCTGCTGCAGCCGAAAACGAACGAGTGCCGAGCCGAGGACGGCGCCATCTTGGACGCGTCCCCGGCCGGCATCAGTAACGGAGATCGCTCCTCCGGGACAAGGTCCCGGAGGAGCGATCTCCCCCACTAGACACCAGGGAAACGTTGCCTCCGGTAATCGGAGGCAGCTGTCAACTTTGACAGCTGCCTCCGATTAGCTAATTAGCGGGCACGGCGATCAGACCGTGCCCGCTAATAGCGGCGGTCCCGGGCTACACGCGGCACCCGGGATCGCGGCCCCGCTTTGAAGTGTAAGTGAGGACATAGGACGTACCGGTACGTCCTATGTCCTTAAGAGGTTAATAATTGCACTTTTCTAACTTTGAATTTTCTGCTGATTTAATAATGTGATTTTGTGGCAATTTTATTGCCAGCGTCATTTACGTTTTATTTATTATTACATTGGGGGCTATGGGGATTATGTGTGTTTTTTTTATTTTTATTTATCTGTTTTATTTATTTTTGTGTTTTTTTTTATACTTTTACTTTATTTTACTGGCCTACCATGGGGGCTTCACTATCTGACTGCCTGATGGCAGGCATATTACATTGCAATACTAAATTGCATTGCAATGTAATATGCCTGTCATAGGCACTACTGATCAGATTCAACTACAGGGGCTGATCAGGCTCAGCGCTAAGGCTATGACACTGGTTGCCTTTAGGAGGCCTCCGGCTGTCATAGCAACCACCGGCCTGTGCGATAGCTCCACACAGCCCCAATGATTATAAGAGGGGGAATTCTTCCTGTGTTGTGTCCTACAGATGCTGTGATTGCACTGATCACCGCATCTATAGGGTTAACTGCCACAATTTGAGCTCAGGTCGTACAGTTAGACACACAGTTACATCACTGGTCGTAGATGGGTTAACCCCTTAGGGACCAAGCCTATTTGAGCCTTAATGACCAGGCTCATTTTTCAAAATCTGACCTGTCTCACTTTATGCGCTTATAGCTCAGTGATGCTTTAACGTATGCTAGCGATTCTGAGATTGTTTTTTTGTAACATATGGTACTTTATATTAGTGGCAAAATTTGGTCACTATCTTTTGTGTTTTTTGTGAAAAACATAAAAATATGATGAAAAATTTGCACTTTGCAAACTTTGAAATTCTCTACGTCTAAAAAAAGAAAGTCGTATCACATAAATTAGTTACTAGGTCACATTACCAATATGTCCTCTTTATTCTGGCATAATTTCGTAAACATATTTTACTTTTCTTGGGTGTTACGGGGCTTAGAAATGTATCAGCAAATTATCAATTTTTCATGAAATTTCCAAAACTAATTTCTTTAGGGACCAGTTCTTTTTTTAAGTGTGTTTGGGAGGCTTGTATACTTGAGACCCCCATAAATTACCCCATTTTGGAAACTACACACCCTAAGGAATTAATCTAGGGGTATAATGAGCATTTTAACCCTACAGGGGCTGGAGGAAAGTATTCATAATTAGGCCGGAAAAGAAATGGAAAATAGAAATTTTCTAATAATATGTTCGTTCAGATTAAAGTATCTTATTTTCACAAGCAACAGGAGAGAAAAAGCACCCCAAAATTTGTAACGCAGGTCCTCCTGAGTACAATGGTACCCCATATGGGGGCGTAAACCACTGTATGGGCACACAGTGCGGCTCAGAAGGGAAGGAGCGCCAATTAGCATTTTCAGTGCAGATTTTGCTGAACAAGTTTTCAGGCGCCAGGTGCGTTTGCAGTGCCCCTGTAGTGTCAGCAGAGTGAAACATCCCCATAAGTCACCCCATTTTGGAAAGTGCACCCCTCAAAGAATACGTCTTGGGGTGCAGTGAGAATTTTGACCCCACAGGTATTAGAGGAAAGTATTCAAAATTAGACAGTAAAAATGAAAAACTAGAATTTTTCCAATAATATGTTTGTTTAGTTTGAAATTTCTCAATTTCACAAGGAACAGGAGAGAAAAGGCACGCCAAAATCTGTAACGCAGGTTCTTTAGAGTACAATGGTACCACATATGTGAGCATAAACCACTCTATGGGCACACAGCAGGGCTCAGAAGGAAGGGAGCGCCAATTAGCATTTTCAGTGCAGATTTTGCTGAACAATTTTCAGAGCGCCAGGTGCGTTTGCAGAGCCCCTGTAGTGTCGGCAGAAGAGAAACCCCCCAAAAGTCACCCCATTTTGGACAGTGCACCCCTCAAAGAAATCATCTTGGGGTGCAGTGAGCATTTTGACCCCACAGGTATTAGAAGAAAGGATTCAAAATTAGAAAGTAAAAATGGAAAAAAATTAATTTTTTCAATAATATGTTTGTTTAGTTTGAAATTTCTCAAATTCACGAGAAACAGGAGAGAAAATGCACTGCAAAATTTGTGAAGCAGGTTCTCCTGAGTACAACGGTACCTCATATGTGGGCATAAACCACTGTATGGGCACACAGCAGGGCTCAGAAGAAAAGGAGCGCCAATTAGCATTTTCAGTGCAGATTTTGCTTAACAAGTTTCCGAGCGCCAGGTGCATTTGCAGAGCCCCTGTAGTGTCCGCAGAAGAGAAACCCCCCAAAAGTCACCCCATTTTGGAAAGTGCACCCCTCAAAGAAGTCATCTTGGGGTGCAGTGAGCATTTTGACCCCACAGGTATTAGAGGAAAGTATTCAAAATTAGACAGTAAAAATGAAAAACTAGAATTTTTCCAATAATATGTTTGTTTAGTTTGAAATTTCTCAATTTCACAAGGAACAGGAGAGAAAAGGCACGCCAAAATCTGTAACGCAGGTTCTTTAGAGTACAATGGTACCACATATGTGAGCATAAACCACTCTATGGGCACACAGCAGGGCTCAGAAGGAAGGGAGCGCCAATTAGCATTTTCAGTGCAGATTTTGCTGAACAATTTTCAGAGCGCCAGGTGCGTTTGCAGAGCCCCTGTAGTGTCCGCAGAAGAGAAACCCCCCAAAAGTCACCCCATTTTGGACAGTGCACCCCTCAAAGAAATCATCTTGGGGTGCAGTGAGCATTTTGACCCCACAGGTATTAGAAGAAAGGATTCAAAATTAGAAAGTAAAAATGGAAAAAAATTAATTTTTTCAATAATATGTTTGTTTAGTTTGAAATTTCTCAAATTCACGAGAAACAGGAGAGAAAATGCACTGCAAAATTTGTGAAGCAGGTTCTCCTGAGTACAACGGTACCTCATATGTGGGCATAAACCACTGTATGGGCACACAGCAGGGCTCAGAAGAAAAGGAGCGCCAATTAGCATTTTCAGTGCAGATTTTGCTTAACAAGTTTCCGAGCGCCAGGTGCATTTGCAGAGCCCCTGTAGTGTCCGCAGAAGAGAAACCCCCCAAAAGTCACCCCATTTTGGAAAGTGCACCCCTCAAAGAAGTCATCTTGGGGTGCAGTGAGCATTTTGACCCCACAGGTATTAGAGGAAAGTATTCAAAATTAGACAGTAAAAATGAAAAACTAGAATTTTTCCAATAATATGTTTGTGTAGTTTGAAATTTCTCAACTTCACAAGGAAAGGGAGAGAAAGCGCACCCCAAAATCTGTAACGCAGGTTCTCCTGAATAAAATGGTACCCCATATGTGGGCATAAACCACTGTATGGGCACACAGCAGGGCTCAGAACGGAAGGAGTGCCAATTAGCATTTGCAGTGCAGATTTTTCTGAAGAAGTTTCTGAGCACCGGGTGCGTTTGCAGCGCCCCTGTAGTGTCCGCAGAAGAGAAACCCCCCCAAAAGTCACCCCATTTTGGAAAGGGCACCCCTCAAAGAAGTCATCTTGGGGTGCAGTGAGCATTTTGACCCCACAGGTATTAAAAGAAAGGATTAAAAATTAGAAAGTAAAAATGAAAAAAAATGAATTTTTTTCAATAATATGTTTGTTTAATAGTAATATTATTACTGGGTCCTACATATCAGTCGCATTGTTATGGGGGGATCTGATCTGTGAATCAATTGCTGACCAAGGTTTTATCCAGAGCCTATGGGGGCAATGTGATCCTGTCCTGATTAAGGGGAGATTCACACATACAGAGTTCATAGCAAAATCCACTGCAATACTGTGTGCTGTTATGGCCTATGGCTCTGCATTCACCCTGAGGATTTTCATTCCGCTGCAAGAATGTAGCCACTGTCTATTTACCTAATTAGATGCTGAGCCGGGAGCAAGAGAAGCAGGTAGTAGTGCGGGCAGGTAAGTATGTTCTGTTCTGCGCCTGGCAGCTAATAAGGTAAATAGGCAGCGGCTACATTCTCGCAGCAGAATGAAAATCCACAAGGAGAATGCAGAGCCATAGGCCATAACAGACTCCAAACATACATAGGGCCATAAGCCCAAAAGGGCCCCCTCTATCTTATAGCGTCCCCTCCTGTTAAGGGGGTTGCCAATAGTATGGAGTAATCTTAAAATTTAACTTTTAATGGTGAACATTAATAACTCCAAAAATATATGTGATACTTAAAAACACAGCGACTAGTAGTAACTATTCAGTATTTACTGTATATAGATTTTAGCATACACTCTGTGGGTAGCCTATTGTATCCTCAACATTCACAGCTGATGTCAACAGCGATAGTAACCCAGCTAGTCTGGGGTGACTGTGGGGCCCGTAGGCCACCTGGGGTCACTACCCAATATCGCTATTGAACTCAGACGCGTACAATAGAGGCTAGAGCTCACCCAACAGAGACCATGTTTTGAGCTAGTGCCATATGTCACTACAGTTAAAATACTGACACACTCTGCCCCCGCGACTAGTTTCGCCCTAACACGGGCGTCTTCAGGCACAGGGTAAGTGGCGGTGTGTCCTGGGTGAGCTAGCTGTTTTATGTTGTCAGTTCGCTACGTCATGGGGAAGGTGTGCCGATATTCGACCAATCGTACGTCTGTACGTCATCCACTGGGCGGGCAATACGATCTTACATCAATTAGGATTCTACTTAGTATATTTATTGTGTGTATCAGTATATAGTCCTCCACGTGACAACAAAAGTCGGGCCACAACTAAGCTATGTAATTGCGCAAACAAAGCGATCACTGCTAGATATTATAATATATACGTATACCTGTGTGGTTACTACTGGCACTTTGATCTCTCTTTGTTTACAAACAGTGCCCCGCCTCCGGTACACACGTGGATGCAATTCAGTGAGCGCTGTTGATACAAGTGCGCATGTGTGAGTACTAGAACGTAACTGTCCCTTGTATCCAATTCCTACGCTTACGTACTCTCCGGGCATTTTGCGCAAATGGAGTAGTACATGCGGAGAAGCTATAGTGCCCTGAGGCTCGTGCTCCATACAGTGCTTATATGACAATACAGATATAGGATATCTTATACTATCAATCATATACTGTACATGTGCACCCAGATAGTACAGGCACCAGCTGCCAGTTTAAATCGGTGGTTTGATGAGCTCTAATCTGGGTCACACTGTCGCAATACACGGGACCCCATGTCCTATCTTTTTCTTAATCAGATAATTTTTATTAAAAGTTTTTCCATTGTCAGACATACAACTTTGCACAAGAAACAAAAAACAAAACACTCTAAGACATTGCCAAGAATAGGAGAAAAAGAACAAGCCAAGATTCTGTATGACCTCACGCAGGAGGCAGCAGCAATAGAATCAATATAGATACACAACCGTATATGTAGCACTATACTGCATCCAAACCTTACATGAGTATTGTATAAAAACCATTGCAAAGGACAGACCTGAAATAAAATAAAGCTATCGCACTACTGCTTCCTAGGCCTTCATGATGAGACTCTACATATTTGCACATGACACCCACCTTTGTACAGGCAAATTAAGGTAAGATATTACTAGGAGGGAGTGGTGGTAGCCTGCAACTCTGCAACAGCGCCCTAGATGGGAGACCCGGGGTATCCACCCATCTTCCCCAAAAGGACACTTCCTTTTAATATACACTGCACGTTCCAATCTCAAGGTATTATTCATTTTTTGCAAATACTCTTGCTTGGTAGGTGGGACACGTTGTATCCAATGGGCAGCTATAACCTTGCTCTGCACCGCTAGGAGAGTGTGCTCATTCGCATCCGGGAACTCCAAGATCCCCAGTATACATGCCCTGGGATCAAAAGAAAGGCTCACCGAGTAAGCCCTTCTCACGATCTCCACAACCCCCTTCCAGAAGTCCTCCAATTGTGTACACCCCCACAGCATATGCAATAAGTTTGCCTCCTCAGCACCACATCGGGGCAATTAGGTTACGGCCAGGAGCCTATCCTATGAAGGAGAATTCTATACCCTGTGGAGGAGATACAACTGTGAGAGACGCTGTGCCTCACTCAGAGATACCTTAGTAGTAAGTTCAAATACATCATTCCATTGATCATCTGAGATGTCTCCCACATCCGCCTCCCATTTCTCTTTGATAGACAGAGGGTGCTTTTGAAGGTGCTCACACAATAGATCTGCATATATTGTCGATATAAGACCCCTGGCCGAGTTGTCAGTGGAGATATATGCTAGGGAGTTATGGGAGGGGGTAGTCATTGGTCCAGTGCGTTCTTGGGCCGCGTACGCATGGCGTACCTGGAGGTTTCGGTAGAACTGTGTGTTAGGGACATTATAAGTCTCCCGAATATGATCAAAGGGTACAAAATTATCCTCTTGTCTTAGCTGATGCAGATATACTATACCCCGCCTCTCCCATGGGGAGAATCCTTCCAATCTAAAAAAACTCAGGTAGTTTTGGATTCCGCCACAGTGGGGTATAAATTGTGAATCGTAACGCCCAACAGGGCCTTGGCCTTATTCCACGCCCGTACCATTAAGGCCAGTGTAGGGGCCTCTCTCCCACCCCATTTTGTGACCCCCGCCTCCAATGCCATAATAGGCAAACTATGGCCACTAGCCCAGGTCACCAGCCGCCCCGCTTGTCCCATGGATTGCAGCAGTCCCCAACCCCTAATCTGCTGTAGTTGGGAAGCAAGGAAATATATGTACGGATTAGGCAAGGCCAACCCTCCCGCCTCTTTACTCCTCTGCAGGGTTTCTAGTTTGACTCGCGCCGCCCGCTTTCGCCACACTAGCTCTCTAAATAAGCATTGTATTTTGTGAAAAACACTCTGAGGGATCCACACTGGGGAGTTGTGAATGATATACAATAGCTGTGGCATTAAGATCATCTTAAGTAGATTACCCCAACCTATGACTGAGAGCGGGAGTTTGCACCATATGTCAATTTTAGTACGGAACTTGAGCAGCAATGGGGGTCATGTTGACCTTCAGGAAGTCCCTAGCATCTGGCGTTATCATGATACCGAGGTACCTAAAGGATGTGACTACTTGTAAGCCTGACCAGGCCAATTGTGCAGTGTCTGGAAGCGGGTGCAAGGGCATGACAACTGATTTAGACCTGTTTATTAAAAGGCCAGAGTTACGGCCAAACTCCTCAATAAGTGACATAATCATTGGTAGTGACCTGTTAACATCATGCACGTATAGTAGGAGGTCATCAGCGTATAAGGATACACGTTCCTCCCATGTTCCCCTACGGAAACCTTCAAAGTCTGAAGTAGACCGTAACAAGCATGCCAAGGGCTCTATTGTGAGTGCGAAAAGGAGGGGCGACAGGGGGCAACACTGCCTAGTGCCCCTCCCCAACGCAAACCCACCTGATATCCCACCATTTGCCCTCACTCTGGCCCGAGGTTGGGAATAAAGGAGCTGCACCCATCCCAGGTATCCTGGTCCAAACCCCATTTTCCGCATGACCGCCCATAGGAAGGCCCACTCGACGCTATCGAAGGCCCTGGCAGCGTCGAGTGAGACCACCGCCAGGCAGCCCCCCTCCCCCGCCCCCAGCTGGATATTCATATACAGTCTACGGAGGTTCAGTGCTGTTGAGCGATCTGGCATAAAGCCACATTGGTCTGGGTGGATCAGTAATGTGATGACGCGTTTGAGGCGGTCCGCCAACACCCGTGCGAGGAGCTTGACATCATTATTTATTATTTACTATTTTTAGTACGTGTTCGCTATAGGCTGTTTGGGCCTCCTCCCAGTTGGCCTTATTGCTGGGGGACGGATCTGTCACCATTGCATTTTCAGTATCCCCGACTCTACTCTGAAGCACCGTGGTGAGTTTCCTGGACTTAGTTTTATGTGCACTGATTTTTTGAATATAAACTCCCCTAATGTATGCTTTCATAGTCTCCCACACACAGAGTGTCGAGGCTGAGCTAGTATTTACATCAAAAAATTCCCGGATGGCCACATCTATAGAGGTATCTATGTCCACGAGTTGCAACCAAAACGGGTGCAGCCTCCAGGGCAGGATCTCGTCTCCCCCCCCGTACCCCCATATTGAAACACACATGCAGCGGGGATTGGTCTGACACACTCCTTGGTAAATATCGTATATCAGATACATACGTCAAGAGGGTGGGTGAGCCTACAGCCATGTCGATCCGGGACAGGGAGTGGTGCGACCCAGAGTAGCAAGAAAACTGTTGATGATCAGGATGGCGGACTCGCCAAAGGTCGCAAAAACCGCACTCCCCTAGCAGGCGCGACAGGGCGGTCGGCTGGGATGTACCCTGCGTACTTGTGGACGCCAATCTGTCTAGAGGAATAGATAGTACAGTATTAAAATCACCGATCAGCAATACCGGCACAGAAGGTAACGATGCAATATGGGTAAGGATACATTTAAGCACCTCCATTTTAAAAGGTGGCGGTATATAAAGGGCTACCAATATCAGTTGTACATTATACAGGGAGCAGTGCAGACACACAAATCGTCCTTCGCTATCTATCTTAGAGACGTGGCACACAAAGGGAATGCTACGGTGTACCAGCACACTGACTCCCCTGGCATGTGTGGAGTATGTAGAATGAAATCTCAGAAAGACAGACTATAGCAGGCTGGAGAGGGTGGAGTGAGGAGAAGATGGCGCATCTCTTAGTTGCATCCCTTAAGCCCCGTACATTTCAGGCCACAACAGACACTGCAGCTACGGAGGGTGCCATTGCATACAAAGATGTGTATGTGTCAGCAATACTGGTGCGAGAGAAAAAGTGAGGCAGAAAAAATACTCCCCGTGCAGGACTCTAAGCTCACCAAACTCCCCTTCCCCAAACCACCCGCACAGGTCAAGATGATATGCTGACGTTCACATTCCCGTGACCAGAAGTCATAACCAAAACGGTTAGGCACATATACTTGGGCAGGAAGACGTTGTCATGTCTCCGGACAATTCACCACCAATCCGCAAACTCAGTCATTCTGCCTCAGCGCTCTTTCATTATTGTCCATCCATTGCAGGGCAGCTTTAGGCGATTCAAAAATGTGAGTAGTGCCCAAGGCTACCACACGAAGTTTGGCTGGATATATAGTAGAGTAGGGAACTTGTAGGGATCGTAGGCGTCTGCGAATGTCAGTAAACTGAGAGCTTTTCTTCTGAACTTCAGCGGAAAAGTCTGGGTAAATGGAGACCCTGGACCCGTTGATGGATAGAGTGTCATTATCTCTAGCCAGGCGTAGTATTGCATCACTGTCTCTGAAATGCAGAAGGCGCATGATCACTGGTCGGGGAGCTCCCCCTGGTGGTGGAGGACGAGAGGGCACCCTGTGTGCTCTTTCAATGGCAAAAAGATGTGAAAGGTTGTTAGTTCCTATTTTGTCCTTTAGCCAGCTTTCAAAGAAGACCACTGCATCCTTCCCCTCTGCCCTTTCAGGGATTCCTAAAAGTCTCAGATTATTGCACCTCAGTCTGTTCTCTAAATCGTCCGATTTGTTGATCAGCAGGGACACATTATGAACTACCCTCTTTAAATCACGTTTCACTGGAGGGAGCTGGTCCTCCATCTCACTGATCCGACCCTCGACCTCACCAATGCGTTCATTTACTTTTCTCATGACTTGTCGGATGAGGTTAATATCTTCCTTCAGACCTCCAATATGTGCATGCAAGGAGGCACTGCTCTGTGTTAGGGCTGCATATACATCTTTTATGGTGGGATCATCTGTAGGCTGTGCTGTGTTCTCAGATCCCCCTTGTGCACAACCATGTGAGTGGCTACTGTGTGTCGGCTCCCGGTCTCCAGGATTTCTCCTCTTATTCTCCTCCACACAGTCAGCCTCCCGCTCCCTCACATCGGTACCTGTCTCGTACTCTGAGGGATCGTTATCCTCCTCTATAGAGCTTGTCTCCCAGGCTGTTGAGAAGCGGGCAAACCTCTGTGGCCACGGCATGCTCTCCTTCCCGCGCTGCGCTCCCTCAGTGCCATGTTGGATCTGCGGCGTAGCAGGGCCGCCGGGTTTATCCTCCGCGATCTTCTGCGACGTGCGCACCATCTCGCTCCCTCTCACTCAGGAGTTACTCGGGCACACGGTAGGTCCCCTGGTGTGGTTTTTGTGGGGTTTCGGCCACGGGAAGGATGACTGGATGGATCACTGTGCGGGGAGCTCGGGCTCCACACGTCCTCCTACATCGGCAGTCAGGCCACGCCCCCCCATGTCCTCTCTACTTATGTAAATATTACATCAATGTGTTCCAGACCCATGTTCTCTACAGGTGCCGTCACACACACAGAACAGCGTATGTGTAGGGGCTGCAGTCCCAAAGAACTCATGCTCACGACCCATCTAGTATAGTACAGTACAGTAGTAAGACATATCTCTAGTTATCTGACTCAGTATTGTCAGGACTCAATTATATTGTCAGATTATATCACTCTTTCAGTGACTCCATCACCACCGGGTACCAAGGAATCTCACGTCCTCTCCACACAGGTAAGTAAAGCTCAAATGTGCTGTAAATAATATCTCAAGATGAATGTACAGACTTTTATTCTATTTCGGTTTTAGTGGGTCCAATCTGAACCACCCAGGCACATCGTAGATCCCCAGAAAGGGCTCTCCCCAACTCCATACAGGTAAGTTGCTATCACAGACCATAACTAATAACAGCATAGCCCTAACATATCTAGAGAAGATGTAAAATAAAGTAGACATAAGAAAAGCTGACAGTCAAATTAGCGACATCAAGTATTATAAGAATGCTGCGAAAGAGAAACCTTCATTTAGGCCCTTAGGGCTCAATGTAGAAAGTCTAAATATCCATTTAGCTTCCTCACGCAGAAACTTATCTATATCTCCCTTCCGTTCACCAAATCTCGTGTGGCAAATGCCCAAAAAACGTAAGTGTTCCCATGCACCTGCATGCTCACATCTAATGTGACGTGCTATTGGGGTCTCCTGTCCTGTACGAATTGCACTTAAATGTTTGGATATTCTCCTCCTGAATTCCTGTAATGTTTTTCCTACATACAATTTACCACATTCGCATTGTATATAGTAAATGATGTTTTTAGTTCTACATGTTATTCTTTGTCTAAACTGATATATTTTTCCATCCACTGGGTTAGTAAACTCCGTGGTTGGGGGTAATAGTTGACAGAAGGAGCAATTTCCACATGAAAACGAGCCACACTCATTCTGTATAGTGGACTCCTGTCTCAATGTGTGGGGTTGATGGCTGTGCACCAAGAGGTCCTTCAAATTCGGGCCCCTGTGAAAGGTTATCGCCGGACGTGGTCCCATGGCTTCTCTAATGTCCTCATCCATAATCAGCAGTCTCCAATGTCTTTGTAGGATACATCTCACAGCTTCACTTTGTACGTCATATGTACCTATACATCGTATTTGGGAGTCAATATTGCTCCCCATTTTGTCACTCTCACATAGCAGTGTATTCCGATCGCTTTCGCATGCCCGTTTGTAATCTTTTTTTTAAGAGGCTTGTTGGGATATCCTCGTTCACGGAATCTACGTTGGAGGTTGTCACATTCTCTTTTTAAATCTGACATATTGGAACAATTTCGTTTGGCCCTTAGGTATTGTCTGATAGGGATACTTCTCCGCAGAGGTATCGGGTGCCAGCTTTCCCAGTGAAGGAGACTGTTGGTCGATGTGGGCTTACGAAAGATGTCAGTTTGAACAGTCAAGTCATCATCTATCCTAATGGTTAGGTCCAGAAAGTTGATACACTTCTCCTGAAACTCCGAGGTGAATAGCATCCCTATCTCATTAGTATTCAGGATATTCACAAATTCATCAAATGTCTCCCTCTCACCATCCCACAGGATAAGGAGATCGTCTATAAAACGTCCCCAAAATAAAATGTGATCAGTGTAGAAATTCATATTGTCACTAAAAACAAAAAGCGCCTCCCACTACCCTAAAAATAAATTTGCATAAGTGGGTGCACACGTGCTCCCCATTGCTGTACCTTTTGTTTGGTGATAGAATGTGCCCTGAAACAGAAAAAAATTGCCAAGGTGAATTTATTGTGTGCATTATAATGTGTCCCTCTTGTGTTAAGGAAATGAGAAACGGCGCGAATTCCCTAATCTTGCCTAATATTTGTATATAAGGACTCTACATCCAAACTAGCTAGTTTAGTGTTACTAGTGACAGTGATACCAGTGAGCTTACCATAACAGTACACATAGGCCATAACAGTACACAGTATTGCAGCGGATTTAGCTTTGAAACATACACGTGAATCAACCCTAAGGCAATGTTTATAATGGATCGCATCCTTGGGGGTACTCGGCTGGAGCATGTTGTTGCTTGGGGGTACTTGGCTTGAAAAGGTTGAGAAACACTGCCTTAGGGTACACTTACAGATTTAGGCTGGGTTCACACACTGTATACTTCAGGCAGTATTTGGTCCTCAAGTCAGGTCCTCATAGCAACCAAAACCAGGAGTGGATTGAAAACACAGAAAGGCTCTGTTCACACAATGTTGAAATTGAGTGGACGGCCGTCATATAACGGTAAATAACTGCCATTATTTCAATATAACAGCCGTTGTTTTAAAATAACAGCAAAAATTTGCCATTAAATGACGGCCATCCACTCAATTACAACATTATGTGAACATAGCCTTTCTGTGTTTTCAATCCACTCCTGGTTTTGGTTGCTATACAGCCTCACAAATACAACCTCAAATATACATAGTGTGAACCCAGCCTTAGGCTGCGTTCACACTACGTATATTTCAGTCAGTATATGTATATTTTAGTCAGTATATTTCAGTCAGTATTGCAACCAAAACCAGGAGTGGATTAAAAACACAGAAAGAATCGGTTTACACAATGTTGAAATTGAGTGGATGGCTGCCATTTAATGGCAAATATTTGCTGTTATTTTAGAACAACGGCTGTTATATTGAAATAATGGCAGTTATTTACTGTTATATGGCGGCCATCCACTCAATTTCATCATTGTGTGAACAAATCCTTTCTGTGTTTTTAATCCACTCCTGGTTTTGGTTGCAATACTGACTGAAATATACTGACTGAAATATACGTAGTGTGAACGCAGCCTTAGAGTATATGAGGGTAGGGACACCTGACTCCAACCCCCAGAATGCCCCCCCATCCTCAGAGTTAGTGGGATAATCGTTTGGGAACTGATCTACCCACTGCTGGATAAAGGTTATCACCTGTAACTTTTATACCAGCATCCCCGTTTCGTACCCTCATGGACCGAGCTACTGTAGCTTGCGGCACGATTCAGAAAACTCAACGAGGCCTAAGTGATCCAGTTAGACAACTGATGCAAAGGGGTGAGAGCAAGCCCTATGCCTGTGAAACTATGTTGTTTGTCAAATATAAGGACAAACACAATGTCCTTATTTTGACCACAATTCACAGGAATAGCGCCACCCCTGTCCCTGTATGTGGTACCACAAACGTGGTGAACAAACCTGATTGTGTTCTAGACTACAATCAGTATATGGGAGAAGTTGATCTCTCAGATCAAGTTCTCAAACCATATAACGCCACGATAAAAATCAGAACGTGGTATAAAAAAGTGGCCATACATCTGGTCCAAACAATGTACAACGCTTTTGTGCTGTACAGATGTGCTGGCCACCCGGGGAAATTCCTTGAATTCCAGGAAGCAGTAATAAAAGCCCTGATATTCGGCAGCCATAGAGAGGGCCCCAGCGCTTTTGGATATAAAGGACCCCGTATCGTACAGGGACAACATTTTCCAGGTGAAGTACCGCACACTGGAAAAAAAGGGGAGATCCCAGAAGAAGTGCAGAGTGTGCCATAAAAGGGGGATCAAAAAGGACACCATTTTCCAGTGTGACACCTGTCCTGATCACCCCGGCCTCTGCATAAAGGATTGATTCAAGGCGTACCACACGTCACTGGAGTTCTAAATTTTCTAAATTCTGTCCCTTATTCCTATTTCAGGGGTCACGTTGATCCAGGGATTATTCTGATCGCCATTATGGAGTCGGGAATGAATTTTTCCCCTGTGATGAGGCTACTGTCATCTGCCTTACAATGGTTTTTTGTCTTCCTCTGGATCAACACAGGTTGAATTTGATGGACACCTGTCATTTTCAACATTATAAACTAATAATTGGCCTAATACCCCCAAATAAATTAAAATTGTCCCTTTTCCCCAACTAAATAGGCATGGCTGCCATTAGAGGCTTGCCACGTTGCATTTACAAACCCTCTGTGCTTCCAGGACAGTGGAACCCCCCCCCCCCACACACAAGTGACCCCATTCTGGAAACTACACCCCTTAAGGAATCTAACAAGGGGGGCAGCGGGGATATGGCCCCTTGGTGACGGGCACATTAGTTCTGTGAAAGTGAAAACAATTTATTTTTCATCTTCACAGCACATGTTCTACATATGTTCTACAGTCACCAGTGGGGTCCATATGCTCACTGCACCCCTTGTTAGATTCCTTGAGGGTTGTAGTTTCCAGAATGGGGTCACTTGTGGGGGGTTTCTACTGTCCTGGCAACATCGGGGCTTTGTAATTGCGACCTGGCCTCCATTCTCCATTCCAGCCTCTAAATGGCGCTCTGTCCCTTTGGTGGCTTGCCCTGTGCCCATATGGCACATTATGTCCACATGTGGGGTATTTTCATACTCAGGGGAAATTACCCTACACGTTTTGCATTTATTTTCTATTAAAGCTAGACCAACATTTAGTGTAAAAAAATAATTTACATTTTTACACTAAATCATTGATCTAGTCTTTATTTTTCCATTTTCACAAGGGGTTATAAGATTTAAAAAAAAAAAAAAAAAAACACGAAATGTGTAGCGCAATTTCCCCCAAGTATGGAAATACCCCACATGTGTACACAAAGCACCATGCGGGTGCAGGGTAAGACTCCGAAGAGAGGGAGCACCATTTGGCTAGAATGGATGGTGAATGCCATGTCGCATTTACAAAGGCCCTGTGTTGCCAAGACATTGAAAACCCCCCCAGAAGTGACCCCATTCTGGAAACTGCACCCCTCAAGGAATCTAATAAGGGGTGCAGTGAGGATATGGACCCCTTGATGACGGGCACATTTGTGCTGTGAAAATGAAAAAGCCAAATTTCTCACTTTCACGTCACATTGTTCCACATTTGTGCCCGTCACCAGTGGGGTCCATATGCTCACTGCACCCCTTGTTAGATTCCTTGAGGGGTGTAGTTTCCCAGAATGGGGTCACATTGTGAATGCGACAGGACCCTTGAAATCCATTCCAGTGAAATTCAGCTTCCAAAGGGCAATTGGCCCTCCTTCCCTTTGTAGGCTGTCCCTGCGCCCGCTTGGCCCTTTATGTCCACATGTGGGGTATTTCCGTACTCGGGAGAAACTGCGCTACACGTTTTGTGTTTTTTTTTCTCCTTTTAATCCCTTTGTGAAAATGAAAAAATGAAGGCTAGAACAACATTTCAGTGTAAAAAATAAATTTTTCTTTTTTTCACGCTACATTGTTCGGAAAATCTGTGAAGCATCTGTGG
Source organism: Dendropsophus ebraccatus (assembly GCF_027789765.1). Classification (NCBI taxonomy): domain Eukaryota; kingdom Metazoa; phylum Chordata; class Amphibia; order Anura; family Hylidae; genus Dendropsophus; species Dendropsophus ebraccatus. The sequence continues at coordinate 118,162,124 of NC_091456.1, read as the reverse complement.
GGTCCAGATGCTCACAGCACCCCTTGTTACATTCCTCGAGGGATGTAGTTTTCAAAATGGTGTCCCTTTAGGGGTGTTTTTTAGGTTTTGGCACCCCAGAGCCTCTGCCAACCTGAAGTAGTACAGTCAAAAATGACCAAATATAACGGAGGCGTTGAAATTCACTAGGCGCTCCCTTATATCTGAGGCTTGTGGTTGCGTTAAATAGCGCAAAAGGGCCACATATGGGGTATTTCTATAGACTGCAGAAACAGGGCAATCAATATTGGGGTGCATTTCTCTGGTAATAGGTTTACAATTATGCCGCCAACATAAAGTAGACATGTTGCTAATGCTATTTAATATATAATTTATGTGGCATAACCATTTTTTGTATAAGCAGAAAAGTTTCAAATTTGGAAAAATGCTTTTTTTTTTTACAATTTACAATCGACTCCAATTTACCAGAAATGTAAAGTACTATGTGTCACGAGAAAACAATCTCAGAATCAGCTGGATAGGTAAAAGCATTCCCAAGTTATAAATGAATAAAGTGGCACAGGTCATATTCATAAAATTTGCCTTGGTCCTTAAAGGGGTATTCCCCCCAAAATTATTTTTGCATTAATACGCTGCCCACCCGTAGCTTTCCATCTTTCCAATATAAAGTTATTACGGATTCTGCACAGTTTTGCTGTTATCCAGCTGCATTCACCCCCACGGATTGCATAGAATCATCAGACCTCAGTCCACTCCGACACGCTCCCTGCTCCTGGCCCCGACCCTCCGAGACGGCATCACGTGTCCTCAGTCCCAGCACAGTGAAGTGACTGAGAACACTGATGGCGTGGCTGCTGTTAGAGAGGGAGACAGTGATCAGCGCAGCTGTGACTGCATCCCTCTCTAACAGCAGCCACCCGGTCACCCCCAGCCCAGATCTCACCCCCTGTGTCCAGAGCCTCTCGGCAGCACTCACCCGCAGCACACAGCCCCCTGGCCCACAACCGACCACCCCCCCCCCCCCATATCACCCGTGGCATCCCTCACTCACCCGCAGCATAGCCTCCGCACACTCACCCGCGCCCCCCCCCCCCCCCCCCGCGGCAAGCTCCGCCCCCGCAATCGCCCGCGACTAGCTCCGCCCCCGCAATCGCCCGCGACTAGCTCCGCCCCACCCGCGACTAGCTCCGCCCCACCCGCAACTAGCTCCGCCTCCCCCGCAATCGCCCGCGACTAGCTCCGCCCCCCGCAATGACCCGCGACTAGCTCCCCCCCCCCCGCCGCAATCACCCGCGACTAGCTCCGCACCCCCCGCAATCGCCCGCGACTAGCTCCGCCCCCCATCGCCCGCAACTAGCTCGGCCCCCCCCGCAATCGCCCGCGACTAGCTCAGCTCTGCTACACCGGCGTCCCCGCCAACTCAGCTCTGCTACACCGGCGTCCCCGCCAACTCAGCTCTGCTACACCGGCGTCCCCGCCAACTCAGCTCTGCTACACCGGCGTCCCCGCCAACTCAGCTCTGCTACACCGGCGTCCCCGCCAACTCAGCTCTGCTACACCGGCGTCCCCGCCAACTCAGCTCTGCTACACCGGCGTCCCCGCCAACTCAGCTCTGCTACACCGGCGTCCCCGCCAACTCAGCTCTGCTACACCGGCGTCCCCGCCAACTCAGCTCTGCTACACCGGCGTCCCCGCCAACTCAGCTCTGCTACACCGGCGTCCCCGCCAACTCAGCTCTGCTACACCGTCGTCCCCGCCAACTCAGCTCTGCTACACCGTCGTCCCCGCCAACTCAGCTCTGCTACATCGGCGTCCCCGCCAACTCAGCTCTGCTACACTATCATCTCCTTCATTGTCTCAGCTCTGCTACTTCACCATCATCAGGCAGAAGCATTGCATGATGGGAAATGTAGTTTCCTATCTTGGATATAGACCATGTTTTAGAAAAAGTTGTAACTCAGGAACGGCAGCAGCTATAAAGATGGGAGACGGCTCAAAATACTCAGGGGGACTTGGTGAGTAAGACCAGCTAGGTTTGGGAGCATTACATTTTTACATTTTTAGCTCTTGGGGGGAATACCCCTTTAAGGCCATATTAGGCCCGAGGTTAAAGTTCTTAGTTTATTTATAACCTACAATTTACATAAACGGTGCAGAACTGTTGGGGTATATAGCGTGTAAAGGGATATATAGGGCTCCTGGTGAAGTCCCCTTAAACAAAAAAACCAAGGGCATAGATTTGCCTCCTGGGCGACCTTGGAACAAATCTCATTAACATACTGACACTTTATACCCGGGCAGTGCCGGGTACATTTTCTAGTACACTATATAAAGATCTGCACACCTGCAATAAAGTGAAAACAATACAGTACAATGTCATATAATAATAAAACAACCTGGTACTAGTAACCAGTATAATTTAACATTTTTCATAATAATGATTCATAATTTTCCTTCTTCCAAATTATATCCTTTGTGCATACCAATACAATCCAGTAACATCATGAGACCCAGTCCAGATATTCTGTTTCACTTAAGAAACCCAAAGGAGAAATCTAGACCAGGATTTGTAACAACCTGGGAACATCGTGCAGTGAGGAGCCAATGCACTACAGCACAGAAGAAAAGCACACCAGGAAGGGTGAGAGGTGGTCAACCACCACAAATCTATAATTCAATATATCATCACTGCTATAGTAACTGTGCAACTACTGCAGCATATATTAGAAATTGACAATCATTCACAAAATGCAGTGCCATGCAAACAATGTGACTATGACAATAAGTAGGAGATATACCATATTTTCCGGCGTATAAGACGACTTTTTAACCCTGAAAATTCTTAGAAGAAGTTGGGGGTTGTCTTATATGCCGGGTATGGTTGCCCCATACGATGGGGGAGCTCAAAAATGGCCGCAACCCCACTGTATGGGGCGACCACTATAAACAAAACTAACCGTTAACTCACCTGGGGCCTGTTCCATTCGTCTCAGAGTGCCTGCGCCAGGAACGGGACAGGAGACGCGCTGATGTCGAGAACAGGCCCCAGGTGAGTTAACTGTTTTTTTTTTTTAACTCAGCTGCAGTTTACCCCTTACAGCCCTGATGCGGTCAGGCAGGGGTTAACATTTTCCAGTGTATAAGACGTACCCCTGACAATCTTCTTTAAAGTCAGGGGTCGTCTTATACGTTGGAAAATACGGTATACATCATATTGTATGTTATATTTGCAACCTGCATGGGCCCTGCAGTGTTACACTACATACACAATATATCTAAGGTCTAACTCATTTATTTTTGACATTTTAAGTATATTCTAAGCATATTTTAAGCATCTTGTTTATTTACTTCATTTTATCTGTGTGAATAAATGTTGTAATAAGTACTATATACAGTTTGAATTATATAATACATTTATATATGTTTTTTTTATAAAATGGGAAAGGGGGGGGGATTTAAAGGAGTACTCCAGGCACCCCCTGTACAATCTAAAATACTCACACACTGTGTGATGGTTACTGGCTTCCTCTCTGTCCCTCGCACTTTTCTCTGTTCCTGCTGATTACATATCCTTCCTTTGTTTGGACCAGTGCCTGTGTGCTGCATATTCCTACAGTCCCCATTATGCCTTTTTACCCTGGTCTGCCTCTGTAAACCTCCCACCTCTCCCGCCCACCCACAAACCCGCCCTCCATCCCTAGCTCCTCTATTACCCGCCTCCCTCCATCTATTCCCCAGCTTGCACAGAATTGCATAATTCCTGGGCATCCCTTACCATCTGCACAGATGGAGTCCACTACACAAGCAGTAATGGTAAATACACCACAACACCCTTATTTGGGTGTCCAGTGAATGTAAACTACAGCCACCATTGTCATCTTTTAATATGCCATCATGCTGAGGGTTGTATTCGTGCAACCTGGAGTTGCACAGCTTGCAAAATTATTACCAGCGATCAGAACTCCCGCATTACACTGCAGGGGTCCCAATCGGACAGTGACAGGAGGGAAGCTCCTGTCACTGACATTTAAATGCGACTACAGGGGTTGATGGCTGCCGCGTGATCGTGGCAGTCAGTCATTAACAGTGAGCTCCTAAGCTCACTTCATAGCGCTGCCAGACCCACGCGCGTACCGGTACATCATAGGTCCTTAAGTGACAGGCTCCCATGACGTACCAGTACATCGTGGGTCCTTAAGGGGTTAAAGACTTAGTCATATGGATATGATATTGTCCATGATCTCATCACTTTAACGTAAGCACTCACCTTAGCCAGACCAGCTCTGTGTGCTCCCTGAGTTTCTATGTAAGCCATGTATTTGCCAAAATCCTGAAACTCTTCCCATGTGGGTCTAAATGTCATGATCTTACAGCCTGAATTCTGAGATGGTGTTGTTTCTGGTCCCATGATGAATTACAGAGTCTGATTCTAGAATGAATCTAAAAAAAAAAAAAAAAAAAAAAAAATTGACACTGTAAGAGCACATGAAAACTTACTTATCCATACATGAAGCCTAACTGCATTATGTTTGCATTTCGTTAAATCTGGCACAAAACACATTGCAACATGCCGCTTTATTTCTTCTGATATATGTGACATTGCACTAAAATGCACTCTTAACCTTTACAGGTGAACTTAATGTAACCTCGCCATGTAGAGGCTTGTAACTCTGTACCCTGGAACCACAATGATTTGTGATATACAAAAGTCAGAAAATTGTCAGGGTTGCCTGAACCCAAACACTTTGCATTATACTCCCAGCATCTGGAGAAAATGGATGCATATGACTGTGTCCATGTTTACCAGGAATCCCTAGGGTGGCAAACTTCTTCACCAGACATCGGAAGTTGATTGCTAAGTGTTTGGGTTCAGCCACGCAGCCGAACCTGGACAATTATCTGATGTTCACCCGTCACTATCAGTTAAGTGAGACTTGAAAATGATTCCCGGCACTTGCAGAATTCAAATGCAATATTTCTATTTATTTCATAACTGGATACAATTCACACACAACACGTTTTGGGTCGCAAGAGAGTGTACAGTCTAGGACGACTGCGGATGACATGATAGGCAACAAGTATTTTATTTGCCGATGGTCCAGCCAGGGGTTTAGCCTGGGGGGGGGGGGGGGGGGCGCGAGTGTGTCTGAGTGGGCCCCCAAACAACGTTACTCATAAGGAACCTCAGCAGGTGACAGGGCTTTCTGAATAATAAAGGATACATTCTTCTACATTACTTATAGTGAATACGATTAAAGAGCAGTGTAAGAGGCTTCTACATTTCACATATAGAACCACAAAAAAATTTACTTTTGTCCTCAGGCTCCTGCTGGTCACTGATTATATATATATATATAAATATAAATACACTCACCGGCCACTTTATCAGGTACACCATGCTAGTAACGGGTTGGACCCCCTTTTGCCTTCAGAACTGCCTCAATTCTTCGTGGCATAGATACAACAAGGTGCTGGAAGCATTCCTCAGAGATTTTGGTCCATATTGACATGATGGCATCACACAGTTGCCGCAGATTTGTCGGCTGCACATCCATGATGCGAATCTCCCGTTCCACCACATCCCAAAGATGCTCTATTGGATTAAGATCTGGTGACTGTGGAGGCCATTGGAGTACAGTGAACTCATTGTCATGTTCAAGAAACCAGTCTGAGATGATTCTAGCTTTATGACATGGCGCATTATCCTGCTGAAAGTAGCCATCAGATGTTGGGTACATTGTGGTCATAAAGGGATGGACATGGTCAGCAACAATACTCAGGTAGGCTGTGGCGTTGCAACGATGCTCAATTGGTACCAAGGGGCCCAAAGAGTGCCAAGAAAATATTCCCCACACCATGACACCACCAGCCTGAACCGTTGATACAAGGCAGGATGGATCCATGCTTTCATGTTGTTGACATCAAATTCTGACCCTACCATCCGAATGTCGCAGCTGAAATCGAGAATCATCAGACCAGGCAACGTTTTTCCAATCTTCTACTGTCCAATTTCGATGAGCTTGTGCAAATTGTAGCCTCAGTTTCCTGTTCTTAGCTGAAAGGAGTGGCACCCGGTGTGGTCTTCTGCTGCTGTAGCCCATCTGCCTCAAAGTTCGACGTACTGTGCGTTCAGAGATGCTCTTCTGCCTACCTTGGTTGTAACGGTTGGCTATTTGAGTCACTGTTGCCTTTCTATCAGCTCGAACCAGTCTGCCCATTCTCCTCTGACCTCTGGCATCAACAAGGCATTTCCGCCCACAGAACTGCCGCTCACTGGATGTTTTTTCTTTTTCGGACCATTCTCTGTAAATCTTAGAGATGGTTGTGCGTGAAAATCCCAGTAGATCAGCAGTTTCTGAAATACTCAGACCAGCCCTTCTGGCACCAACAACCATGCCACGTTCAAAGGCACTCAAATCACTTTTCTTCCCCATACTGATGCTCGGTTTGAACTGCAGGAGATTGTCTTGACCATGTATACATGCCTAAATGCACTGAGTTGCCGCCATGTGATTGGCTGATTAGAAATTAAGTGGTAACGTGCAGTTGGACAGGTGTACCTAATAAAGTGGCCGGTGAGTGTATATATACACACACACACTAGAAAATGTACCCGGGTATAAAGAGTCAGTGTGTTAATTAGATTTGCTCCAAGAGTGCTCAGAAGCCTTTTTTTTATTTAAGGGGAAATCGCCAGGAGCCCTACATACCCCTATATACCTGACAGTTCTGCACTGTTTATGTAAATTTTAGCTTATGCACATTAGAAATAAACTAAAAACGTTAAACATCCTAAATACCTAATAGCCAAACTGAGATGTCATGTGATCAGACTGTATACAGAGCCTGATTATATAAAACATTGGCAGTGTTATATACCGCCTGGTAATTTACAACATTGGCAGTGTTATATACAGAGCCTGGTTATATACAAGATTGGCAGTGTTATATACAGAGCCTGGTTATATACAACTTTGGCAGTGTTATATACAGCCTGGTTATATACATTGGCAGTGTTATACTGAGCCGGTTATATACATTATATATTGTAGACATGTCACTGGAGAAGTGTTTGAGGGGGTGTATATCTCACCTAGGTTGCTACGCAGTGTGAGATAGAAAGTCCAGGATGTATCTGTTGCTCAGCAGTGTTATGCTGCTGAGTTATTTATTATTGCTGGGCCTGGATTTACATGGAATGGCAGGTAGATTTGGTAGTGGGACCTGTCATTCCCTCCCCCCGATCCAGTTTGGGTTTTGGGATCAGGTGTGCTCTGACCCTAATTAGCCTGAGAAGGTAAAAGCTCTGCAGAGCCTGCAGGTGGTTGCTCTCAGCCAGGAGTCATCAGCCTGTGTGTTTGGAGAAAGCTGTGAACACAGCCACTGCTGGAGCTAAAATACACCCTGCGATACCCAGGCAAAAGACGCTGTGTTATATAGTGTCAGATAGGTGAGAGAACCTGTTAGTAAGTGCCCAGATGGGCAAGACCTCTTTGTTTGGTTAATACTGAAAAGCACACTGTTGCTGTATTTCTGTTTGCTGGACTGTTTATGCTACAAATAAACACCAAGCTGCTCTTTTATGAATCCAAGTCTGCTGTGAACTGTGTCCAAACACACCATCCCCCGGGAAGATCCCTACAATATATATACGGCACCTGCTGGTCACTGCTGTGTATATATAAAATGGCCTCTGCTGGTCACTGCTGTGTGTATATATGGCTACTTTCTGCTGGTCAGTTGGTCACTGTTGTATATAGTAGCTCCTGCTGGTCACTGCTATATATATGGCTACCTTATATTGGTCACAGATATATATATATATATATACACACACACACACACATACATACACACACAGACAGCTCCTGCTGGTCATTGCTGAATACATATGGCTACCTCCTGCTGGTCACTTGGTCACTGCTGTGTATATACGGCTCCTGCTGGTCACTTGGTCACTGCTGTATATATGGCTCCTGCTGGTCACTGCTATATATATATGGCTACCTTATATTGGTCACAGCTATATATATATATATATACACATACATACACACACAGCTCCTGCTGGTCACTGCTGAATACATATGGCTACCTCCTGCTGGTCACTTGGTCACTGCTGTGTATATACGGCTCCTGCTGGTCACTTGGTCACTGCTGTATATATGGCTCCTGGTGGTCACCTGGTCACTGCTGTGTGTGTGTATATATATACATACACACACACACACACACACATATATATATATTACATACACACACTGCTCCTGCTGGTCACTACTGTATATATACACGGCTCCTCTTGGTCACTGCTGTATATATATGGCCACCTCCTGCTAGTCACTTGAAAAAGGTGGTGGAGACCACCGAAACGTCGCATCATACCTTCGTTTATTTTTTCCTGTGCTGCACCAATGTTTTTCAACGTTGAAATGAAAGAAACACACAAAGTTATTTTCACCGGAAAAGTCTTAGAGGCGGGAGTGAAAGGTTCTGATTATGGAAGATTTTAGTGTAAGATCATTAGCAGAGCACAGGTAGGATGATAGGTGGAGATGAGGAAAGAGATGTATGGAGGGGCAGAACTGTGGAGAGCTTTATGGGTGAGGGTGAGAAGTTTAACCCCTTGCCTCCGCAGCCTGTTTTGGCCTTAATGACCAGGGCCTATTTTTCAAATCTGACCTGTCTCTTTATGTAGTTATAACTTTGCGGTGCTTCTAACTATTGCGATTATTCTGAGATTGTTTTTTCGTGACATATTCCTCTTTATGTTTGTGGTATACTTTGGTTGATACACTCAGTAGTTTTTTTTTTAAAACACATTTGCGCAAAAATTAGAAAAATTAACAATCCTTTATATTCAAAATTCTCTTTTCCTATGAAAGATAGTCATGTCACATGAACTAATTATTACTGCAACATCTACAACATGTCTGCTTTATGGTGACGTCATTTGGTGAATGTCCTTTTACTTGGTAGGATGTTAGAGGACTTTGAAATTTTGCAGCTATTTTTCAAATTTTCAGGAAAATGTCAAATTCAGATTTTATTAGGGACCAGTTCAGTTCTGAAGTCGATTTGTGGGGCCTGTATGTTACCGCCATAAATCTCTCCACTGTAAAAACTGCACCCCTCAAAGTATTCAAAGGAACATTTCAAAAGTGTATTAACCCTTTACGTGTTTCACAGAGATTTTTTTAGCCATTATATCATGTCACAGAGGACTTGCGGTGCCAAAATATTTGTGTAAGACAAGTTGATGTTTCCATCGCTACCATTCTGGGGGACGTGTGACACCTTGATCAATATTTATTTAATTTTTAATGAGGTGGTACGAATAAAAAACACAATTTAGCAGCTGTTTTTCACCATTTTTTGTACATTTTACTATACCTCACATTTGACATGTTATCTTTATTCGTCAGGTCGGTACGATTACAGTGATATCCATGTTATATAGCTTTTGTTATATTTTATGGCATTTATACTATAAATACTGTTTGTGTCTTGCATATTGTAAAAGCGGTAATAGTTTTCTTTTTTTTGCAAATGGAGTTACGTAGGGGATTTTCTTTTCCGGCATAAGCTGACATATTTAGTGGTACTCCTTTTGGGTACAAAAGTCGGTTTGATAGCTTTTTTTCTATATTTTATAGGGGGTGGAATTAACAAAAAATTGTCATTTTGGCTAGTTTTTTGTTTATTTTTTTTTACAGTGTTGTAATTGATGTAACAGGTTAATAGATGGGGTCATTACGGATGTGGCGATACCAAATATGTGTATCTTATTTATAGGGGATCATTTATAAAGGGGGATGGGGAATGTGTATATTTATTTATTTAATTAATTATTTATTCAATTATTTATTTATGTATTTATTTGTGTGTGCGTGTGTGTGTTTTTACTTTTACTTTTGCAGGTACTTATATAATGCAGTACAGCACCTGATCTGTGCTGTACTGCATTATATAGTGAATGGGCTGTCAGTGTTACACACTGACAGCTCATTCTAGCGATCCAGTCCCTGCACTGTGCAGGGACCTGATCGTCACTAGCCATAGTAACCCAGACGCACCGGGTAGCGTCTGGGTTACTATGGTAACCCGGGGGGAGGCGCAGCTCCGGGATCCGGCTCGCTGGAAGCTCCTAGCGGCGGGGGGGGGGGGGGGGGGGGGGGGGGGGGGTTCTGGAGGCTCCCGGCTGGGGGGAGACTGGAAGCTCAGGGCAGGCAGGGGGGGGGGGGGTCGAAAGCGCCGGCGGGCGGGAGTGCCGTGGCAGGCTGGAGGCACGGGGAGGACGGGGGAAGCGGAGGGAGCTGCATGGGGGGCCTGGGGAGGACATCAGTAGTGGCAGCAGGAGGAGGCAATGTGCCGCAGCCTCCTCCTGCCGCCCGATTGGCGAGGGAGACAGCAGATCTCCCCATAGACGCTGCGGTCACAACGACCGCGGCGCCTATGGGGTTAACTGTCCAGGGGGAAGCACAGCTCCCCTCCGGGCAGTGGCAGCAGGGGAGGCTGTGTGACACAGCCTCCTCCTGCTTCCCGATCTCTGATAGTGACAGTGGGGGGAGGCAGAGAAGGCATGACGTCCAGGGACGTCATGATGCGTTCTGGCACTGCTTTTCATAACGTCCCTGGACGTCATATTGGGGGAAGGGGTTAAACTGAATTCTGTACTTAATGGGTAACCAGTGCAGTAACTGGCACAGGGGGATACAACAGTGTAATGGCTGGAGAGGAAGATGATCCTGGCTGCTGCATTCAGTATAGACTGGAGAGTTTAGAGAAAGGAAGACCAATTAATAGGTTGTCACAATTGTCAAGGAGGCGCCCCGTGGCAACAGGCTAGGGATATCTGGCTATCCCGTGTTTTGAGACTCGCAACCAGGCTCCACGGACTCTTGTTTTGCATATTTAAATTTTGGGGGGCATCAGTGGAGACTCACCAATCTCCTTGAGTTCAGTGATTACTGTCTTGTTGGTTGATTTGTCATTGCCCCAAGTGGCCAGAATCCTGCTCCACACTGACGAGGGGCAAATACCCCGAAACGGCTGTCTGTGAATGGATGCCTGCCTTGGCAAGCCCTAGTCATGTCGCAATACTCGCACCTTTAGTTAGACTTTGACACAAAAGGGGCCACCCTGTTGTTTCCCTATTTATGTTCCAATACTCGCAATGAGAACTGTGAACCTGTGGAACAGTCTACCACAGGATCTGGTCACCACAAAAACAGTAGAGGGCTTCAAAACAGGCCTAGACAAGTTCTTAGACCAAAATAATGTAATGCATATAGAACCTATCATCCCTCCCCCTTTCCTGTATCCATCCCCTGGACATGTGTTTTTTTTCAACTGTATTAACTATGTAACTATGTAACCGAGTGGGAATTAAAGCGTAACTGTCATTTCAGGGTCATTTTTCTGAAAACATTAAATATCAACAGTACAAGCGATTTTAAGAAACTTTGTAATAGGTTTTATTAACCAAAAGAGTTTCCTTCTGTAGTGAAAAAGCAATCTCCCAGCCTCCCCCCTCCCTTCAAAAGAAGCAGGATTTCTGTCTCCATTATGTGGCTATGGAGAGGGGATGGGCTGTTAAGAGTGACTGAGCACTGAGGATTTCTGCAAAGCACAACACCCTGCAATCTTCTCTCAGTAAGTTCATAGATAAGCACTGACCTTTCTGACACCTGAATTTAGCTTTTTAGGTGCTCAGAGTCTGCAAACAGCTGACCTTCATGTCACCTCTTCCTGCTCCCTCAGCCCCTCCCCCCTTCATAGGCTTACAATGGAGAGAGCAGAGCCCGTCTTCACTGGCTTCTCTGTAATGAAGACGTGTTTGCCTGATAATGCACAGATAAGAAGTCGGGGGGGAGGCTGGAATATTGCTTCTTCGGGGGGGAGGCTGGAATATTGCTTCTTGAGTACAGAAGGAGGCTTTTTTGGCTGATGAAACCTATTACAGAGTTTCTTAAAATCGCTTATACTACTGATTTCTGCAATAAAAAAAAAAAAGACAGTTACGCTTTAACCTCTTAAGGACATATGACGTACCCGTACGTCATATGTCCTCATTAGCACTTCAAAGCGGGTCGCGGCGACCCCGCTTTGAAGTGCCGCAGTCCCGGGCGCGGCGTGTAGCCCGGGACCGCCGCTATTAGCGGGCACGGTCTGATCGCCGTGCCCGCTAATAAGCCAATCGGAGGCAGCTGTCAAAGTTGACAGCTGCCTCCGATTACCGGAGGCAACTGTTCCCTGGTGTCTAGTGGGGGAGATCACATCATGGCGCAAAAAAGGACATCTGACACAGCCCCATAGACCAAAGGATAAAAGCGCTATAAGCCTGGGAATGGAGCGATTTTAAGGAACGTATATTTGTTAATGGTTCGAATTTTTTATAGGCCATCAGATACAATATAAGTTATACATGTTATATATCGTTTTAATCGTAAAGACCTGAGGAACATGCATAACAAGTCAGTTTTACCCCAGGGCGAATGGCGTAAAAACACAGTTCCCCCAAATAAAAGAAATGCGTTTTTTTTTTTTTTCAATTTCACCACACTTTGAATTTTTTTCTGGTTTCGTAGTGTACCAAATGCAAAAATTCAGCCTGTCATTGCGAAGTACAATTAGTGACACAAAAAATAAGGGCTCATGTGGGTTTCTAGGTGGAAAAATGCAAGTGCTATGGCCTTTTAAACACAAGGAGGAAAAACCGAAAACGCAAAAACGAAAATGGGCTTCATCCTTAAGGGGTTAAGGGCCATCTAACAGGGTGGTGTGGTGCTCTCCCCATCATGGAGGTGCCCCGTGGCAACAGGCTAAGGATATCTGGCTATTCTTGTGTTTTGAGACTCGCAACCCAGGATCCACGGACTCTTGTTCTGCATATCACAATAGTCAAGATAAGAATAGATCAGGGCGACACTAATAGTCTGAGCTGTGTCAGTAGTAAGAAATGGGCAGATTCTGGAGATGTTTTTGAGATGTAGGAGACAGGAGCGTGCACGAGCTTAAATATAGGAACTATATGATTGATTCGAGTCCAGCATAACCCTCAGACATAGAGCTTGATTCACAGAAGTTACACTAGTACCACAGACAGAGAGAGATGTCAGGTCGAGGTTGGTTTGAGGGAGGGAATACGAGAAGTTCAGTTTTAGTAAGATTAAGTTTGAGAAAGAGAGAGGTCATAATATTGGAGAGAGCAGATAGTCACTGGTGTTTTGTAGGAATGCAGTGGCGATGTCACAGAAAGAGGTGTATAGCTGGGTGTCGTCAGCATAAAGATGTTAGTTAAGGCCAAATCCGCTGATGGTCTGTCCGATGGGGGCTGTATAGAGGGAGAAGAGCAGGGGACCCAGGACTGATCCCTGGGAAACCCCAACAGTAAGAGGTACAGGAGAAGAAGTAGAGCCAGAGAAGGAGCAGTCAGAGAGGCAGCAAAAGAACCAGCAGAAAACAGCGTCCTTGAGGCCAAGAGAGCGGAGCATGGAGAGAAGGAGCTGGTGGTCTATGGTGTCAACCGCTGCTGAGAGGTCCAGGAGAATCAGCGAGTAGTAGTTTCCTTGTGATTTGGCCCTCAGGAGATTGTTTGACACCTTGGTGAGCGGTTTCAGTGGAGTAAAGGGACCAGAAGCCAGACTGTAGGGGGTCAAAAAGAGACTTATATGAAAGATAGTGGGTTAGGTGGGAATTTAGAGATGAAAGATAGACTAGAGACAGGTCAATACTTGGCTGTACATGATGGATCTAGAGAAGGGTTTTTTTTTTTTTTGTTTTTTTTAAGTAATGGGGAATGTTTGAAGGAGGAGGGAAAGATAGCAGAGGAGAGGGAGAGGTTGAAAATTTGAGTGAGGTGAGTAGTGACGGCAAGAGAGAGAGTGAATGGATGAGGAGAGGGGGAATAGGGTCACTAGGGCAGGAAGTAGGACGAGGGTAGCTTGGAGACTTCTTCCTATGCCACTCGATCAGAAGCAGAGTGTGACGTAAAAGTGGGAGAGGGAAAAGGATTTGTGGGACTTTGGGATTGGGAGGTGATGTCAGAGCGGAGTGTGTCAATTTTAGATTGGAAGTAGGAAGCCAGGTCTTCAGCACAAAGGTCAGTGATGGTTGAGTTTCGAGCTTGAGAAGAGAGTTAAAAGGTGTCAAAGACTGGTTATGGATTGTTAGACAGTGAAGAGATGAGGGAGGTGAAATTCGCTTGTTTGGCGAGGTGAAGGGCAGAGTAATACGTTCTGAGTGTGAATTTGAAAGAAATCTGCTCAGGTTATAAATTTCCTCCACAGACATCCCAGAGCATCACCGACGAATGCGAGTTCTCGGTGTGTGCCAGGGCTGCTGGCTTCTGTGATGGGGGAGTGTGGAGAGTAGGGGGAGCTAGAGAGTCTAGGGTCGTTTTCTGAGTGTCATGATAGTGTTTGGCAGCAACGTTTGGGCAGGTGAGTGATGAGTTGGGGATAGTGAGGATTAAACCTTACTCAATCTTCATGACCCAAACCACCCCAGGACACACATTTCTTTTCTGACCTGCTTCAATTCCTATCAACTAAACAGACTTAATCTCCTTCTTTGGTGTGATTTTAAAGTGACTTTTCTGTACCCAGAATCTGCCTCCCCCCCCCCCCCCCAAACCACTTGTGCCATTGTATTGCTGCTTTTAATCCAAGATCTGTACAGGGGCCCAATCAGCAGGTGATGCAGTTATTGTCCTAAAAAAAATATTTTAAACCAGCAGCACTGTGTTTAACTGGTGTGGCCTAGAGGGTCTGTGCCCTTGGCCTGTATCGACTCGCCTTTCTTCCTCCCAGTTGTCCTCATCATTAGAATGCCCCTAGACTGATTTCTCTTATTCATCATGTCTAAATATTGCACATGTTCCTTAAAGGGGATCTCCACATAAAGAAAATTTGTTTTCTATTAAAAGCACATTAAAAAAAAGTTATATAGATGTGTATATACAATGTTATACCATATCTGTACGGTTCTGCCACACTGGTAGCTGTTTGAAATCCAGGAAGTGAAGAAAAATGGCCTCTGTGCTAATTCACATTGTCTCCTGCTCCTTCTGCTCTCCCCTCTTAGGAGAAAAATATTCCATACCTCTGTCTCACATTGTGTGTCTGCTGAGGACAGGCTGATGATGCAGACAGGGGGCAGGGCATGATCTCACAGGACGCCTGGCTGGATCCCCCAATCCCCTGAGTGATTCACTCTCTGACTGGCCAGAAGCAGCTGCTGCACTGATTTCACAGATTGTGCTGCAGAAGTCTGCTGTGAAATTAGGGTTGTGTTCACATTGCAGTACTGCAGGGTATTCACAAAAACTATGCAGTAACACAAGTAAATGATGCTAAATGGCACAGAGGATCATAGCCGGCACTGTCAATCCCACCTGGGAACAAAACACAGTCATAAACAGTATATCCCATGTAAGATAATATCGGATAAACTCCTTATTGTGGGGCTCAACTTAAAAGATAAAAGGTGCTCAACCATAATATGTGCGTGGAAATGAAAAGAAAAAAAAATTAATTCAAAAAGTTTACTTTATTCCAATATCAGCGTTACAGGTAGAGAATACAGTGTGGTGTTACAGGTAGAGAATACAGCGTGCTTAGTGGTGCTACATCTAGAGAATACAGCGTGCTGTTACAGGTAGTAACTGTGTGCTGTGTAGTGTTACAGGTAGTAACTGTGTGCTGTGTGGGTGGGACCACAATGAAATAAGTACTGCAAATAATTCAGCAACACAATGAAACTGCAATGTGTGAACACAGCCTAGATGTTCTGCAACAGATTTGGGTGGGGAATGGGCAGGGTGGAGGACTGTGATGGAACAGTTGAGGGAAAGCATTGTATTCTGGAACCAGTACTGCATTCTGGGAGCTGCTCAACCAGGAAGTACAGAAACACAATACAGAACAACCCCCCCCCCCCAAAAAAAAACAAAAAACAAACAAATGGATTTTTGGTACTTTCAAAACTGGGATAGATAAGCAAGTAGTGCTATATGCTTCAGTAGAAGGTTTTTTTTTTTTTTTTTTTTTTAACCTCTACCTTGAGTTCCCCGTTAACGATCCAACACACGTGCACCGCTTAGACAAGTGATGAATAGGAGAAATTCTTCGAGCAGCGTTCGTAATGATGAGAAAGAAAGGGTAGGCATTGCAGGCCTAGGGCACAAACACTCTGGCCATGTCAGTTTGACACAGCGCTGCACGTTTAAGAGTTTTTTTTCAGGACAATAACTGCATCACCTGCAGAACGGACTCCAGGACAGATCTTGGATTTAAAGAAGGTATTCGATGGTACAAGAGGTTGGGGGGGGGGGGGGGCAAGTTGTGGGTACAGAGTCGCTTTAACCCCTTCAGGACGAGCTTTTTAGTTTTTGCCTCCTCGTGTTTAACTTTTAGAGGACCGGGCCAATTTCAATTTTTTCGTTTTCGTTTTTTCCTCCTTGCACTTGCATTTTTTTCCCCAGGATCCCACAGGAGCCCTTATTTTTTGCGCCACTAATTGTACTTTGCAATGACAGGCTGAATTTTTGCATTAAGTACGCTGCAAAACCAGAATAAATTCAATGTGCAAAACCAGAATAAATTCAATGTGTGGTGAAATAGAAAAAAACATTTTTTTTTGTTATTTTAGGGGGT
This sequence comes from Dendropsophus ebraccatus, assembly GCF_027789765.1. Classification (NCBI taxonomy): domain Eukaryota; kingdom Metazoa; phylum Chordata; class Amphibia; order Anura; family Hylidae; genus Dendropsophus; species Dendropsophus ebraccatus. The sequence goes on along the minus strand of NC_091456.1, from coordinate 118,145,487 downwards.
TTTTGTTTTTACGCCATTTGCCCTGGGGTAAAACAGTCTTGTTATATATGTTCCTCCAGTCATTACGAATACAACGATATGTAACTTGTATAACTATTTTATTTGACCCCTCATATTTTGTGTCACTAATTGTACTTTGCAATGGCAGATTTTTCCATAAAATATGATGCGAAAGCAGGAAAACAATTTGTGCGGTGAAATTAAAAATAAAATGAATTTTGTTTTTTATTTGGGGCGTGCTGACGGAAAGCTGTGTGTGTGAGGGGGTCTTTACGTCATGGTGACGCGGGGGGAGTTCAGAGTGGGGTCCCGGCTATTATCTGCAGCCGGGGAGCGCCTTTATTAGCCGGCACAGGTCCCGTTGCCACGCTGGCTAATTAAGCCTCTAAATGCAGCAGTCAAACCTGACAGCTGTATTAAGAGGCTTTGCTCCGCACGGCCCTGGTGTCTAGTGGGTCGGATCTCCCCCCTGCGATCGCATCGGGGAGGGAGATCCATCCTTCTGCCTGTGCCGGGCCTCAGCGTCGCAATCCTAGCCCGGCAATACATTGCACTGGCTTGCAGCAGGCCAAAGCAATGTATCACCGATGTCACTGATCATTGCTGTGTATATACACAGCATTGATCTCTATGAGAGATCAGTGCTGTGCATACACAAGTCCCCCAGGGGGACTTCTAGTTAATGGAAAGAAAAAAAAAGGGAAAAAAAAAAAAAATCCCCTCCCCTAATAAAAGTCCAAATCGCCCCCCTTTTCCAATTTTATAAATATAAACAAACATATTTGGTATCGCCACGCGCGTAATCGCCGAAATATTAAATTATCACATTCCTGATCTCGCACGGTAAACGCAGTCAGCGCAAAAAAATTCCAAAAGGGCAAAATTGTGCGTTTTTGGTCGCATCAAATCCAGAAAAATGTAATAAAAAGCGATCAAAAAGTCACATATGCGCAATCAAGGTACTGATAAAAAGTACATGTGATGGCGCAAAAAAATGACACCTCAATTAGCCCCATAGACCAAAGGATAAAAGCGCTATAAGCCTGGGAATAGAGCGATTTTAAGGAACATATATTTGTTAACAATGGTTTGAATTTTTTACAAGCAATCACATAATTAACCCCTTCAAGACCAAGCCTATTTGCACCTAAAAGACCAGGCTCATTTTTCAAAATCTGACCTGTCTCACTTTATGCTCTTCTAGCTCAGTGATGCTTTAACGTATGCTAGCGATTCTGAGATTGTTTTTCGTCACATATGGCACTTTATATTAGTGGCAAAATTTGGTCACTACTTTGTGTGTTTTTTGTGAAAAACATCAAAGTATCATGAAAAATTTAAAAAATTAGCATTTTATGAACTTTGAAATTCTCTGCTTCTAAAAAAAAGAAAGTCGTATCACATAAATTAGTTACTAAGTCACATAACCGATATGTCCTCTTTATTCTGGCTTCATTTCATAAACATATTTTACTTTTTTAGGGTGTTACGGGGCTTAGAAATTTATCAGCAAATTACCACATTTTCGTGAAAGTTTCCAAAACTGATTTTTTTTAGGGACCAGTTCTTTTTTTTTAAGTTGATTTAGGAGGTTTGTATACTGGAAACCACCATAAGTGACCCCATTTTGGAAACTAGACACCTTAAAGAATTAATCTAGGGGTATAATGAGCATTTTAACCCTACAGGGGCTGGAGGAATGTATTCACCATTAGGCCGTAAAAAAAATTAAAAATTAAAATTTTCCAATAATATATACGTTTAGATTAACGTTTCTCATTTTCAAAAGGAACATGAGAGAAAAAGCACCCCAAAATTTGTAACGCAGGTTCTCTTGAGTACTACGGTACCCCATATGTGGGTGTAAACCACTTTATGGGCACACAGCGGGGCTCAGAAGGAAGGGAGCGCCAATTAGCTTTTCCATTGCAGATTTTGCTGAAGAAGTTTCCGAGCGCCAGGTGCATTTGCAGAGCCCCTGTAGTGTCAGCAGAGAGAAAAAAAAACCCATAAGTCACACCATTTTGGAAAGTACACCCCTCAAAGAATTCATCTTGGGGTAGGATGAGCATTTTGACCCCACGGATATTAGAGGAAAGTATTCAAAATTAGACAGTTAAAATGAAAAACTCGAATTTTTCCAATATGTTCGTTTAGTTTGAAATTTCTCAATTTCACGAGGAACAAGAGAAAAAAAGTACCCCAAAATTTGTAACGCAGGTTCTCCTGAGTAAAAAGGTACCTCATATGTCGGTATGAACCACTGTATGGGCACACAGCAGGGCTCAGAAGGGAAGGAGCGCCAATTAGCATTTTCAATGCAGATTTTGCTGAAGAAGTTTCTGAGCGCCAGGTGCATTTGTAGTGCCAGCGGAGTAAAATCTCGCCATAAGTCACCCCATTTTGGAAAGTGCACCCCTCAAAGAATTCATCTTGGTGTGTAGTGAGCATTTTGACACCACAGGTATTAGAGGAAAGTATTCAAAATTAAACAGTAAAAATGAAAAACTCGAATTTTTCCAATAATCTGTTCCTTTAGTTTGAAATTTCTCAATTTCACGAGGAACAGGAGAGAAAATTCACCCAAAAATCTATAACGCAGGTTCTCCTGAGTAGAACGGTACCGCATATGTGGGTATAAACCACTGTATGGGCACACAGGAGGGCTCAGTAGGAAAGGAGCGCCAATTAGCATTTTCTGTGCAGATTTTTCTGAAGAAGTTTCTGAGCATCAGGTGCGTTTGCAGAGCCCCTGTAATGTCTACAGAACAGAACCCCCCGAAAAGTCACCCCATTTCGGAAAGTACACCCCTCAAAGAATTCATCTTGGGGTAGGATGAGCATTTTGACACCACAGGTATTAGAGGAAAGTATTCAAAATTAAACAGTAAAAATGAAAAACTCGAATTTTTCCAATATGTTCCTTTAGTTTGAAATTTCTCAATTTCACGAGGAACAGGAGAGAAAATTCACCCCAAAATCTGTAACGCAGGTTCTCCTGAGTACAACGGTACCCCATATGTGGGCATAAACCACTGTATGGGCACGCAGCAGGGCTCAGAAGGGAAGGAGCGCCAATTTGCTGGAGCAAAACTGCAGCTAGCAATAGTTATTAGAATAGCGCAGTTACTAATATAAAATAAAAAAATTTAATTACAGGTAATGTGGGGTGGTTACGGACAGTCTGGGGTGGTTCCGGGTAATCTAGAGGTGGTTACGGGAAGTCTGAGATGGTTACGGGTAATCTGGGCTGGTTACGGGTAATCTGGGGTGGATACAGTCTACATGGGGTGGTTACGGCAACCTGGGGTGAATACGGAGAACCTGGGGTGGATACGGACAATCTGGGGTGGTTACAGACAATCTGGGGTGGTTACAGACAATCTGGGGTGGTTACAGACAATCTGGGGTGGTTACAGACAATCTGGGGTGGTTGCAGGCAACCTGCTGTGGTTACGGATAAACTGAAGTGCCAATAGGTAATCTGAGGTGGGTACCTGTAATCTGGCGTGGTTAAGGGCAATCTGGAGGGGGTCACTGGCAATTTGGGGTGGTTAGAGGCGACGTGCGGTGGTCAGAGGCGACGTGCTGTGGTCAGAGGCGACGTGCTGTGGTCAGAGGCGACGTGCGGTGGTCATAGGCGACGTGCGGTGGTCAGAGGCGACGTGCGGTGGTCAGAGGCGACGTGCCGTGGTCAGAGGCGACGTGCCGTGGTCAGAGGCGACGTGCCGTGGTCAGAGGCGACGTGCCGTGGTCAGAGGCGACGTGCCGTGGTTTCTGTCACTTTAAATTTTCAGAGCTGGCTGGTTGTGGAGCGCATGTGCACTTCATAACCAGCCAGGACGCCGAAGAGGAAGGAGCTCCAGGATCAGGTAATGTATAAGGGGTAGGAGGGGGTGACTGGGGTTAAAGAGTGCCTGGAGCACATGGCAGAAGCGATCAGCGGTATATAGTATATACCGCTGATCGCTTTTACCGGAACCCCACAGGGGGGGTCCCGATGACTGCCCCATGCTCTCCGCTACCTCCAGTGGCAGACAGCATGGGGTTTTCATTCATTTTTACTATTTGATCACTGTGAACAGACATTAGTCTGTTCACAGTGATGGCGGCGGCCACGCCACGGGGAGGGGGGATAGTGATCGGGGCACTAGGGGGGCTGGTCTGGGGTCTGATTTTACTTATTTCATCTCCCCCCACTGTGGATTCAGGGTGGGGGGAGATGAAACACAGTGGCGGCACCGGCCGTTTCGGCGGTCACTAAGGGGTTAATGGGGGGTCAGCTGCGGGATCGCAGCGGACTCTCATTACCCCCAAGGCTGTACACAGATGAGAGCGGGATCGCTATCCCTGCAGCGATCCTGCTCTCATCACAAAGCCCCCTCAAGTCAGGAACGTATATGTACATTTCTACTGCACGGGGCATGTGCAATAGGAAGGTATGTATACAGATTGCTGACGTGAAGGGGATAAGAAAGGTTATACATGTTACATATTGTTGTAATCGTAATGACTTGAGGAACATATATAACAAGTCAGTTTTACCCCAGGGTGAAAAGGCGTAAACACGAAACTCCCTGAAATGAAAACAAATTCCTTTTTTTTTTTTCAATTGGACAGCGCAAATGATTTTTTTCCGGTTTCGCTGCATATTTTATGGTAAAATAAAGTCAGTCATTGCAAAGTACAATTGGTGTCGCAAAAACTAAGGGCTCATGTGGGTCTCTAGATGAAAAAATGCAAGTGCTATGGCCTTTTAAGTGGAAAAAGCGCTTAAGTGGAAAAAGCAAAAGCGCTTAACGAAAATTGGCTTTGATCTTAAGGGGTTAAAAGTCCGTGCCGTGATCCACACTAGAACATGTCATTTTTTCGCAGTGCGGATCGCATTGTGTATCAGGTGAATGGCTGCATTCATTTTAATGGTTACTAAAATTGACCACAGACAATTTTACGGCGCATATGTATGCAGCCTCATAGTACAGGCATTGATAAAATAGATGTAAAATTTGATCGATTTTTTGGGAGAACTTCTGTAGTCTCTGAAGGGAATCCTCGAGATTCCTAATATGGTCAGGTCTACTGCAGCCCCTTCCTAGATTTGCCAGTAGTCTGCTTGATTTCTTTCCAAATTTTTAAAATTCTGCTCTCTTTTGGTGGCTGATATAGTACTCTACTTGATCTAGTGACTCCTCATGTACCTTCTTATATGTCACCCATTTTGATCTATAGACAGATAGAAAGGCAGAATATGCCTGTCTAAGACTAAGGGTAGCTGTTTTTTACGTCACCACTGCTTTTCTTTTTTGACAGAGTGCCTCAGCTGTCTCTCAGTACAAAGTGGCCTATTGTTTATGAGGGCCATGATGAGACTCATAATCTGACCACTACTGTTTCAGTTTAGCTGTAAATCCCTAGTTATTAGAAAGTTGTAAAGGGTATCGCCATAATATATCTAACCCTTTTGGGTACCTGTCAAAGTGACACTAACCAGGACATGGTCAGAAATAATAAGATCATGTATCACCTCTAGAGATGAGCAAGTACTAAAATGATCAGGTTCTTATTATTAGAATCGATTCCTTCCTGACGCTTGGGTACTCGTTTCGAATAACAAACCGCACTGAAGTCAAAGGGAGACATTTTTGCAGGGGACCAAAGCTCCGTACAGGGAAGGTTGCCTGAAAACCTGCAAATTTTTGGGAAAATTTTCATTTTTACATTTTCACGGCACAAATGTGCCCATCATAAAGTGGTCCATATGCTCACTGCACCCCTTGTTAGGTTCCTTGAGGGGTGTAGTTTCCAGAATGGGGTCACTTGTAGGGGGTTTCCAGTGATTTGGCAGCACGAGAGCTCTCTAAATGCGACATGGCGTTTATCATCCATTCTGGCCAAATCCAGCCTCCAAAATCCAAATGGCGCTCCTTACCTTCGGACGCTTGCCCTGCACCCACATGGTGCTTTATGTCCACAAGTGGGGTATTTACGGACTCGGGGGAAACTACTCTACACATTTTCTGTGTTGTTTTCTCTTTTAACCCCTTGCGAAAATGAAAAAAAATCAAGGCTAGACCAACATTATAGTGTAAAAAATGTAATATTTCATTTTCACGCCACATTGTTCCACATTTGTGCCCGTCACCAGTGGGGTCCATATGCTCCCTACACCCCTTGTTACATTCCTTGAGGGGTGTAGTTTCCATAATGGGGTCACTTGTGGGGGGTTTTCACTGGCCCTCAAAATCCATTCTACCCAAATCCATCCCCAAAAAGCTAAATGACGCTCCTTCCCATTGGAGGCTCGTCTTGCAGCCGTATAGCGCCTTAAGTCCACATGTGGGGTATTTCCGTACTCAGGGGTAATTTCTCTACATGTTTTGTTTTGTTTCTTCTCTTTTAACCCCTTTTGCAAATGAGAAATGTCAAGACTAGATCAACGATGTTGTGTAAAAATTACATTTTTTACACTTAAACATTGGCCTAGCCGTGAATTTTTCATTTTCACAAGGGTTTAAAAGAGAAATAAAAACACAAAACGTATAGAGTAGTTGTCCCGAGTACGGAAATAACCCACACGTGGACATAAAGCGCCATGCGGCCGCAAGACGGGCCTCCGAAGGAAAGATGCGCTATTTGGCTTTTAGAGGCTGGATTTGGCTGGAATGGATTTCGAGGGCCATGTTGTATTTACAAGGACCCTATGCTGCCAGTACAGTGGAAAAACCCCACAAGTGACCCCATTCTGGAAACTACACCCCTCAAGGAATCTAACAAGGGGTGCAGTGAGCATATGGACCCCACTGGTGATGGGCACAAATGTGGAACAATGTAACGTGAAAGTGAAAAATTTCGTTTTTTCATTTTCACAGCACAAATGTGCCTGTCATTAAGGGGTCCATATCCTCACTGCACCCCTTGTTAGATTTCTTGAGAGGTGCAGTTTCCAGAATGGGGTCACTTGTGGGGGGTTTCCAGTGTCTTGGCAACACAGGGCCTTTGTAAATGTGACATGGCATTCACCATCCATTCTAGCCAAATGGCGCTCCTTCCCTTCGGAGGCTTACCCTGCACCCACATGGCGCTTTATGTCCACATGTGGGGTATTTCCGTGCTTGCGGGAAATTGCGCTACACAATTCGTGTCTATCTTTTAACCTCTTGTGAAAATGAAAAAATAAAGACTAGATCAATGATTTAGTGTAAATATTTTTATTTTTTTTACACTTAATGTTGGTCTAGCCTTGATTTTTTTTTCATTTTCACAAGGGGTTAAAAAAGAAAAACACAAAACGTGTAGGGTACTTTCCCTTGAGAACGAAAATACCCCACATGTGTGCCATATCCCCGCTGCCCCCCTTGTTAGATTACTTATGGGGTGTAGTTTTCAGAATGGGGTCACATGTGGGGGGTTTCTACTGTCCTGGAAGCACACAAGCTTTGAAAATGCAACATGGCAAGTCTCTAATGGGAATGGTGGCCATGCCTATTTAGTTGGGGAAAAGGGACAATTTTAATTTATTTGGAGCGATTATGCCAATTATTAGTTTATAAGGTTGAAAAGGACAGAAGTCCATCAAATTCAACCTGTGTTGATCCAGAGGAAGGCAAAAAAAACCCTCGTGAGGCAGAAAACAGTAGCCTCATCCAAGGGGAAAAATTCTTTCCCGACTCCATAATGGCGATCAGAATAATCCCTGGATCAACGTGACCCCTGAAATAAGAATAAGGAAAATTTAGATCTCCAATGACGTGTGGTACGCCTTGAAGCAATCCTTTATGCAGAGGCCAGGGTGATCAGGACAGGTGTCACACTGGTAAATGGTGTCCTTCCTGATCCCCCTTTTGTGGCACACTCTGCACTTCTTTTGGGATCTCCCCTTTTTTTCCAGTGTGTGGGACTTCACCTGGAAAATGTTGTCCCTGTACGATACGGGGTCCTTCATATCCAGAAGCGCTGGGGCCCTCTCTATGGCTGCCGAATATCAGGGCTTTGATTACTGCTTCCTGGAAATCAAGGAATTTCCCCGGGTGGCGGGCATATCGGTACAGCACAAAAGCGTTGTACATCGCTGTCTGTACCAGATATACGGCCACCTTTTTACCACGTTCTGGTTTTTCTCGTGGCGTTATACGGCTTGATCTGAGAGATCAACTCCTCCCATATACTGATTGTAGTCAAGAACACATATACTGATTGTAGTCAAGAACACAATCAGGTTTGTTCACCACGTTTGTGGTACCACGTACAGTGACAGGGGTGGTGCTATTCCTGTGAATTGTGGTCAAAATAAGGACATCGCACTTGTCCTTATATTTGACCAACAACATATTTTCACAGGCATAGGCCTTGCTTTCCCCCCTTTGCATCAGTTGTCTAACAGGGTGACTTGGGAGGCCCCTTTGATTTTTTCGGATCGTGCCGCAAGCTACAGTAGCTCGGGCAGCGAGGGACCGAAACAGGGGGATGCTGGTATAAAGGTTAACGTACAGGTGATAACCTTTATCCAGCAGTGGGAAGATCAGTTCCCAAACGATCTTCCCACTAACTTTGAGGATGGGGGGCATTCTGGGGGCTGGATTTGGGTGTCCCTACCCTCATATACTCTAAATCTGTAAGTGTACCCTGAGGTACTCTCAGAGTTTGTTTAGTTTCACGCCATACCGCAATCTTTTATTGGGAAGGTACTGGCGGAAATGGAGTCTTCCTTTGAAGCTCAGGAGGGACTCATCTACTGAGATGTATTTCTCTGGGATATACATCTCAGTAAATTTGGCTGAGAAGTGCTCTATGACCGGCCGTACTTTGTACAGTCGGTCATACGAGGGATCATCTCGCGGGGGGCACCTTGCATTGTCATTGTAATGCAAAAATTTTAGGAGGGCTTCAAATCGAAACCGTGCCATTGCCATACTGTAAAGTGGGGTATTATATATAATATCCCCACTCCAGTAATGCCGAATTGTGGGTTTTTTTACTAGGTCCATGTGCAGCAGGAGCCCCCAAAATTTTGACATTTCGGCTGCATCAACAGGGGTCCACGCCATGGGCCTAGCAAAAGAAGAGGAGGGGTTCTGGGTGATAAATTGGTGCGTGTACAAGTTTGTTTGCGCCACCATCAAATTTACAAGGTCAACAGAGAAATAGAGCTTGAAAAAGTCTATTTCTCTGAGACCTGTGGGGTTAATTTGGATTCCCGCCGTTGCCATAAAGCCAGGAATCCGGGGCTGATGATTTTGGGGGTCTGGGGTCCAGATGGGGTCACCTGTCTGGGGGGCAGGATGGGGTCACCTGTCAGGGGGGCGGGATGGGACGACGTGTCAGGGGGGCCGGATGGGACGACGTGTCAGGGGGGCGGGGGTGGTGTGGGACGACGTGTCTGACGGGCAGCCCGAGGTGTCCTCCTTGGACGCTTAGGTCGATAGTCATCATCACTGGATGATGATGATGGTAATGATGATGAGGATGAATGGAGGAAAGAAGGATCCCCCCATTCATCCTCACTGGCCGTTTCGGTGTCTGAGGCAATAAGCGCGTATGCCTCCTCCACTGAAAACACTCTCTGGGACATTATTATACGGGGATTGGTATATGGGGGTATGTAAATGTGATGTAGTGTAGTGTAAAACTTTATTTCAAGTAGTGTAATGTGTAATGTGGGGTAGTGTAGTGTAATGTAGTGTTTTATACATGTTTTTCACAGTAAGGGAGGGAAAAAAAACTATGCCAAAAAAGGAGTTGCTGATAAATGCCACACTTATGTGCGGTACTTATCAGCAGACAGTGGCGGTAGGATATAGAAAAAAAAAAAGGGGGGGGGGGGAAAGGGGCAAAAGAAAACCCTACACCAAAAAAGAGGAGTTGCTGATCAGCGGCGCACTTACGTGCGATGCTGATCAGCACTCAGCGGTGGAAGGGCGCTAAAAAAAAAAAAAAAACTACCTCTTCACCCCAAAGCCATTGAATAGTGTATTATATACACTAATCAGCCGCTAGGGGGCAGTACAAGGTGCCTGGCCGAAGATCGACGAAAAAAGCCGACGAGAACCACGAGGACGCGGCGGGTACCGCAGATCTTCCGTCCGGACGCCGGGATCAGGTGAGTATAGTGCTCACACACCACACACACCTTCTCTGCACCTCTCAGCTACCTAGCTGAGGGGTGCTGAGAAAAGTAATATTTATTTTTACTGTGATCGCCGCCACTGGCCGGCCGGCCAATAGCGGCGATCTGGGGGATGGCACCGTGGCCTTCTCTGTACACACTGATGGTGATTGGTGCTGTCTCGGACAGCACCAATCACCATTGAAATCCGGGTCCCCGGGTCACCGATGACCCGGGAACCGAAAATCACTGTAGTTGGCTGATTTGAATAAATCAGCCAATTACAGCGATCGTCAGCACGGGGGGTGTAATCCACCCCCCGTGCTGACAAGTTATGATGGCCTGCTGTATTTTACAGCAGCCATCATTACCCGATCGCCGTGTGTTTACACACAGCGATCGGGTAAACAGTGGGCGTAAATGTACGCCCGTTTGCGTTAAGGCACGGGTTTTGGGGGTGTACACTTACGCCCGCGGTCGTTAACGGGTTAAAGGACAAGTCCCACAAAAAAATGTTTTGGCTTATTTAACACACATTACAAATATTATAATATATTATATAACTTTGTAATTTTTTTTTGTGGTTAAATAACCGGTCTGGCCCCCTTCCCCCACTTTCGGACCCCCGACCCCCTTCCCGGAAGTTAAAGAAATGATACATTACCTATTACGGTCATCACCGTCCTCTTCCCCCGGACGCCATCTTGTGACGACTAAGTCAGAGCCGGGGGCGGGCCAGGCCTTCTTCCTCCTCAGCATCTTCATAGAAAGTGAATGGGAGAGAAAAGGCTGCTGTTGCACATGCGCACCAGCAGCCTTTTCCCTGGCTGGAGCACATCACATGGCTTCCAGCTTGCTCAGACCTGATTGGCTGAGCTTGCTGGAAGCCATGTGATGCGCTCCAGCCAATAAAAAGGCTGCCGGTGCGCAAGCGCACTGGCAGCCTTTTCTCTCCCATGGACCTGGAAGTGGGAGACATCGATGGACCGCGGACGGAGGTGACGGAGAGGCGGACGGTGGGCGAAACGAGTGGCGACCATCACCGGAGGGATGGTGAGTATGATGTCTGTGTGTGTCTGTTTTTGTTTTTTTTTATTGGGGGGGGGGTCCCATGGGAGTTGTCCTTTAAAGAACCTCCAGACTTGAGAACATCTAGGCCTCGGCACGGGAGCTTCACTCCGTGAAACAGTTGCTGATGTGCTTGCTCTGGCCCGGTTTCTCCCTCTGGCCACCCCACTGCCTCTTTCAACCTTTTCTTGTGTTGCACCTGCCTCTCCCTCAGAAGCACTGTCTTAACTAGGCTTACCAACCCAGCTCAGGGTCAGTCACCTCATCATCCACCAGCTCTTCCTCCGATTCCTCACTCTGCTCCCCCCCCCCCCCGACAACGTCACTGTCTGACAACAGTGTCTCATCATCATCCGACACCTCTTGACACACTAGAAGTCCCCACTCATCACCCACAGATTGCGAAAGTTTGGTATTTTGGGAATGGGGACAGAGCAACTGCTCAGGTTGCTGCTGAGCAGTGATTTGTGACTCTGGGAAGGGTCCTGAAAAGAGTTCCTGGGAGTATGCCGGATCTGATTTCCTAATTTCCATGGAGGGGCCAGGCTGGGGGGGGAAGGAGCCAGAGATCCACTTCCTTGGCTAGCGAGGGTGGACTGCGTGACTGGGTGGTGGATACATTACTGGACACATTATCCGCTATCCACATCATCACCTGTTCGCACTGTTGTGGTTTCAATAGTGGTGTTGTACCATGTGACCCTGTAAGTTGTGAGATGAAGCTAAGTATTGAACCTCTGTGGCCTTCCACTGCTCCCTCATCAGCAGGTACTGTGTCACCCTGCCCAGGACCATGGCCTCTACCCACTACAACACTTGGGCACCAACGCCCTCAACCCTTACCCCTGGGGTTCACCATTTTGTCTATTCACTAGACTATGTTTGGTGTACCGCAGAGCACAAAATTGTTACCTGGACTAGAGTGAATGTAACTGAGAGGACACACTGATTCACTGGAGTGAATTCAACAGATAGCAAACACATTCACTAGACTACTGTTGATGTACCACAGAGCACACACTTGTTCACTGGACTGGAGTGAATGTATCTAAGAGCAAACACGTATACACTAGACTAGAGTAAATATAACCAAAAACCTATTAACTAGACTGTTGTGAACAGAACGGAAGAGCAAGCACCAGTATTAGACGAGCCTAAAATGTACCACTAAAATTCTTTGATAACTAACAGCGCTACAAAAACATGGCCACTTTTCCCCCTCTCTTGTCTCCAGTTCAGGTGTGGTTTGCAATTAAGCGCCATTTACTTCAATGGAACGGAGTTTGAAACCCCATCCAATCTGGAGACAAGAAAGGGGGGGTGGGGGGGGGAGTGGCCATTTTTTGTAGCACAGGATAGCCCTTTTATGTTTATGGGGTGAGACTAAGCAAGCCTATGACTGTCATTACCAGTAAATTAACTTTGCAGTGTTTTGATCTGTATAACAAAAGTGATTTTACACCTTCTGTCACTTCACATCCTATTGAAACATTATATTATATAATATATATATATATATACATACATACACACACACACACACATATATACACACACACAAACACTTTTTAAAACAGATACTGAGAATTTATGTGCAGATACACCTGATGGTTTCTTGTCCAAACTTCATCTGAAACCACAGCGTTGCATGAACTTATGCACAATGACCATATAACTTTAAAACCTGCTGATAAGAGGGGCTAGTTATAATAAATACCTTAGAATATGTCAATGAAGCACTTTGACAACATGATCCTTGCATCTCTAGACATCACTATTCTGTATACAAGCATACAACATGACAAAGGAATGGCCGCCCACTGCGAACATAATGCACTCTTCAGATTGCTCCGACCAGACACAAACCTTCATCAGGATGTCTGCTCATATATCCAGTGGTTTTAGAACGAAATATCAGGTACAAAAACAAATGACAATTGGTACCACAGGTACCTCTCACCAGTCCTGGCAATGTAACGCTCCCATGAACAATCTCTATCGGCATTCCTGCACTTCAGATCCACAGCGTGTCCTTGTTGAAGTGGTTCCCGCTCAAGCGTAATGCGCAGCCTCACTCTGGAATGCCGCTCAGTCAATGTATAGAGAGGGTAGCAGCTGTGGCTGGAGCAATGATGCACTTTTATAAAGCATTTAAAGTGCAGAGGGTGCAATGCAGGGCCCTGATTGAAGTTGTTTTGTGTAGATTCAGTTTGAACTTGCCCCCTGAGTTTTAGGGGTATTGCACCAAACGGCCATACACGTTTCAGGGTCTATAAGTATACCCCTTCCTCAGTGGCAATATGTGTCAATAATTAATACCACTGAGGTGGGTAAACTTATAGCTTTCAGGAGAGACAGGTGATGTCCTACAAAAGGGCCAAAAACCTTAGAGATCATCTGGTTAAAGGGGTATTCCACCCAATGCAGTTTAAGGCTGGGTTCACACTACGTATATTTCAGTCAGTATTGTGGTCCTCATATTGCAACCAAAACCAGGAGTGGATTAAAAACACAGGCTCTGTTCACACAATGTTGAAATTGAGTGGATGGCCGCCATATAAAACAGTAAATAACTGCCATTATTTCAATATAACAGCTGTTGTTTTAAAATAACAGCAAATATTTGCCATTAAATGGCGTCCATCCACTCAATTTCAACATTGTGTGGACAGAGCCTTTCTGTGCTTTCAATCCACTCCTGGTTTTGGTTGCAATATGAGGACCACAATACTGACTGAAATATACGTAGTGTGAACTCAGCCTCAAAAAAAAGAATTCTGGCTATCCCGTGTTTTGAGACTCGCTCCACGGACTCTTGTTTTGCATATTTAAATTTTTGAAGGCATCAGTGGAGACTCTTGAATGAGTACTTCATTGGAATTTTTTCACTGATCTCGAGTTCAGTGATTACTGTGTTTTGTTGGTTGATTTTTCATTGCCCCAACCAGCCAGAATCCTGCTCCACAGTGACGAGGGGCAAATACCCCGAAACGGCTGTCTGTGGATGGATGCCTGCCTTGGCAAGCCCTTTTCATGTTAGCAATACTCGCACCTTGAGTTAGACGTTGACAAGAAGGGGCCACCCTGTTTCCCTAATTATGTTCCAATACTCGCAACGGAGTGGGACTTAAGGGGCTATCTATCAGGGTGGTGTGGTGCTCTCCCCACCATGGAGGCACCCTGTGGCAACAGGCTAGATATCTGGCTATCCCATGTTTTGAGACTGGCAACCGAGGCTCCACGGACTCTTGTTTTGCATCTTTAAATTTTTGGAGGCATCAGTGGAGACTCTTGATTGAGTACTTCATTGGAATTTTTTCACTGATCTCCTTGAGTTCAGTGATAACTGTGTTTTAAAAAAAGAATTGCAAAAGCAGCCCTGTTGTACCCACTGTGTCCCCCTGAGCGTTTTGACACTATTCTTGCATATCTGCATGCTTCTGTTCTCCATATCAAAGTTTTTAAAGGGGTATTCCTCCCAAGAGCTAAAAAAATGAAATGCTCCCAAACCTAGCTGGCCTTACTCACAAGTCCCCCTGAGTATTTTGAGCCGTCTCCCATCTTTCTAGCTGCTCCCGTTCTCAAGTTACAAGTTTTTCTAAAAGCCAATCTATATCCAAGATAGGAAACTACATTTCCCATCATGCAATGCTTCTGCCTGATGATGGTGAAGTAGCAGAGCTGAGACAATGAAGGAGATGATGACGGCGTAGCAGAGCTGAGTTGGGGATGACGGCGTAGCAGAGCTGAGTTGGCGGTGACGGCGTAGCAGAGCTGAGTTGGCGGTGACGGCGTAGCAGAGCTGAGTTGGCGGTGACGGCGTAGCAGAGCTGAGTTGACGGTGACGGCGTAGCAGACCTGAGTTGGCGGTGACGGCGTAGCACACCTGAGTTGGCGGTGACGGCGGCGATTGCGGGGGGCGGAGCTAGCCGTGGGCGATTGCGGGGGGCGGAGCTAGCCGCGGGGGGGCGGAGCTACGGGATGCCACGGGTGATGGGGGGGGCGGTTGGTTGTGGGCCAGGGGGCTGTGTGCTGCAGGTGAGTGCTGCCGGGAGGCTCTAGACACAGGGGGTGAGCTCTGGGCTGGGGGTGACCGGGTGGCTGCTGTTAGAGAGGGATGCAGTCACAGCTGCGCTGATCACTGTCTCCCTCTCTAACAGCAGCCACGCCATCAGTGTTCTCAGTCACTTCACTGTGCTGGGACTGAGGACACGTGATGCCGTCTCGGAGGGTCGGGGCCAGGAGCAGGGAGCGTGTCGGAGTGGACTGAGGTCTGATGATTCTATGCAATCCGTGGGGGTGAATGCAGCTGGATAACAGCACAACTGTGCAGAATCCTTAATAACTGTATATTGGAAAGATGGAAAGCTACGGGTGGGCAGCGTATTAATGCAAAAATAATTTTGGGGGGGGAATACCCCTTTAAAATTCTGTCGCTTTTCAATATGGCGCTGGCCAGGAAACTTCAACTCCCAGCATGCACCACACCTCCTATGTCTCCCTCCACCTCCTCCATCCTGTCATAATCTCTCTCTCTCCCTGATCCATTGCCGTTTACCTTCACTGTCCTGTGTCTCTGCAGTGGGCTGGGTTAGCAGCAGTATATATTTACAACCCAGCCCAAAACAGAGACAGAGGACATGTGACCTTGTCTTGTAAACAAGACAGAGAAGCATTTTTGTTCTGACATGGGGTGAGACACCTAAAAAAAAAAATCAAAAATGATGCAGAGGCCGTAATAACATCCAACTGCATATATATTTAACTTTTTAGGTGCTATTAAATATTGCAAAGAATTTTTTTAGTGGAATACCCCTTTAAGACAGACATCACAAAGGGGAGGGGCGAAACTACATTTACATCTATACATTTTTAGGACAGTGACAGGATATTATCCTCGTTTGAGATGCATGAGCTGTAGATATATACAAAAAGGGCGTTCGTTCATTCAAACTATCATTGGTGAGAGCGCATTCGCGCAGGGTCTATGGCGGACGTGTGCTACTGAGCTCCGCACTCCCGCCCGCCTTCAGCAGCAATTACCAACAAGTATTTTCTCCGGTCCAGTCCATTTCCCCCCCGCACGGCTCAGTGAAGGTCCCCGGTAGCAAACGGCCACAAAAGCGGGGTAAAAAGCGAAGTCGCTGGCACAGGCTACGCCGTCCTCCGCAGCTTCATCTTGACTCGGCGCCATCTTGACTCGGCGTGCGGGTCCTCCAGCTTCCCCCAGAACGGAGGTAACTCCTGCCCTGCAGCCTATAACGCCTCCAGACCCCAAATCCTCCAGCCCCACGGATCTATTTGGGGAACAGTGCTCCCAGGCCTCCTCCCTGGACAAGGTAATGGCGGATATAGCACTTAGCCAATCCAGCAGTGATATGGCTCTTAGTCAGAACAGCCCCAGTCAGCCAGAGGGAGACACGCTGAGTGTGGATGGAGGGGACACGGTTTCTGCACCTGCAGTACAATATTCTGCTGATAAAGTACTGTTATCATGATTCTCCCTACTTCTACAACAAGAATTGGATAAAGCATGCTATAAAATCACTGCTGACCTAAAAGCGGAATTTCAAGAATTGGGTGTCCACCTTGATGCAATGGAAAATAAGATTGATGCCACTGTGGCTACTGTGAACAAACACTCATCTTGTATTGGCGGACTTTATGATCAACTAGATGAGGCCCATGCCAAAACTGAAGACCTAGAAAATAGATCCAGAAGGGAGAATTTCCGCATTCGTGGCTTGCCAGAAAATGTGACTGACTTAGAGGAGACTGTTAAGGAATTGTTTCACAAGCTCATCTCAGATCTCCCTGAGCGCCATTATGATCTGGACAGGGTCCATAGGGCCCTGACTGCACCGCGATCAGATGGACTGCCGAGAGATGTTGTGGTGAAACCGCATTACTACACTACCAAAGAAAAATTGCTGAGAGCCGCTCGTGATACTCCTGACCTACATCTTCGAGATAAACCAATACAAATCTATGCGGATCTGGCACCCAGTACTATTCAGTAACGCCGCACCCCGAGACCGCTTCTTCAGATATTGCAAAAGAAGGAAATTCGCTATAGATTTCCTTTCCGTCTGGTCTTTACCTACAAGAATCGCCCACACAGCTTTGCATCCCTCCGGGAGGGGGAGTCATTGTTTCTCTCCCTAGGCCTTCTTGCAAAAAAATCCGCAGGATCCTCGTCAAGATCCTCTCAATCAGACCCTGTGGACTGGAGGAGGAGGCCTCTGCTTTGTCCCTTATGGAGAGGTCGTGTCCGCACGTCTTCTCAACGTTGATGCGGGGTGTGACTGGTTGCACCCATTGCCTGCTACCCCGAATTGCAATTGTTTCAGTGTACCTTCGGTGACCCGTTAACCTTGTTTTATTTCTCACAGGTTATTTGTGACTGTTATAGTTGTGATGGACTGGTCCTTTGAGGTCTGCTCAGGGCGGGTGGGGATATGCCCTTGTGCTCTGGTTGATCTCCGGAGCTCGCCTGTCTAAATATGGGCTGGCGGTTTCTTAAGGGTTCTGTTAAGGGGGCTTCGGCCCCTTAAAGGGTATCTACTCCTTTCTTCTTTTCTGACTCTTATGCTTTTCTGACTTCTGCCTCATCTCTCTTACCTCCCTTTTTTCCCTCCCCCTCTCCCTCCTCATGGCAACGTTACGCATTTTCTCAACTGGGGAAGATGTCATCTCTTAGATCGGATATCAAAATAGTTACGCATAATGTACAGGGCCTTAATAGTCCCACAAAGAGGAAAAAGGCATTTCAACTGTATCATTCCATGAAAGCTGATGTGGTTTTTTTGCAAGAACTTCATTTTTCTGTTACTTCCGCTCCTAAATTTATGCATAAACATTTTCCTGTGTTTTATTTAGCTCTTGCAGATGAAAAGAAGGAGTGGGCATCTTTTTCTCCAAATCAGTTGATTTCACGCTGACATCCACACACAGTGATCCAGATGGTCGTTATCTTCTGCTGACGGGCACGCTAAAAGGTTCCCCTATCTTTCTTTCATATTATGCCCCGAACTCTGGGCAAGTGCAATTTTTCCAATCTATGTTTCATTCTTTAGCGCCTCATTTTGTGGGTCGCTTGATTTGTGGTGGGTACTCGAATCGGTCTTTGGACACCTCTTTGGATAAAAAAAAAACGGGAGGCGTCCCCAAACCCAGAGCCCCTTCTAAACCAGGCTTACTGCTGGCTAAATTGTTCTGCTCTCAGGACCTAACTGATGCTTGGCGGACAGCGAATCCTACAACCAAAGATTACTCCTACTTTTCTGTAGCTCATTCTTCTTATTCCCGTATAGATCATATTCTTTTATCTTCTCAACTCTCGTTCAATCTGTCCAAGGCATCTATCACTCCTGTCCCGTGGTCTGATCATGACCCTGTTTCAGTGATATTAGATTCCTTCTGGATTGCCCCAACTTTTATGCCCTGGAGATTAAATGAGTTTTATTGACTAACCCAATCTCACAGGCTGAGATCCTGTCTACCCTCCAAGACTACTTTAATAACAATTTGCCCCAAGATACCTCCCCTGCTGTAAACTGGGAAGCCCATAAGGCCACCATTAGGGGTACTCTCATGAAATTAGCCTCTAAAATTAAAAGGGAACGGGAATCCACTTTGAAACTAAAATCTGAGGAATACGCGAAGCTGGTAGAACAACACAAATGCAACCCTGATCAGGGATTATTAGCTAAGGTGGAATTAGCCAGGACAGAATTGAACCTTTGCCTGACTTCCATAGCTGAAAGGAGCCTGCGGTGGACCCAATATAAATTTTTATCAACATCAACACAGAGGGTTAGGGAATCTATTGCACTATAAGGGCCCCGGGGCTTATGTATTTGTATGGTTTATGCTTTTATGGTGTTTAAGTATTTTATCCTGGACTAGACAGAAAGTCACTTCAGGTTTAGGATTATTTTTTATTATATTTTTATTACATTTTACTACAATAAATTGACACATATCAGATTTTGCTTTGAGGACTGGTATGTTTAGAATTTTTTAGTTACTGTGTACATTGGATGGTGTATTCCAGTTAACCTAAGCCAAATCAGATAAAGGTGAGCTGCACATGAGATCGATACTATCATTGGTAAAATTTATGACATACGCCATTTCTTAACTTGCAGTTCAGATTAAATCATTTATCTCCTTTGGTGTCCTTGTAACCTACTTTATGCCGGCAACATATGATGCCGGCACACGTTTAAATCAACACTGTTACACTATTCGCAAACGTCGCAACAACCTCCCAGTTCCTAAACATTTCATTGATGCTAATCACTCAGAAATCAAAAATGCATACTTCTAGATCATAATTCCCCATCTCGAGGTGGTGGAGACAGACATGCTCTTTTGAAAAAGAAAGAACTTTTGAGATTTTCAGATTACAGACACTTAAACCACAATGTCTCAATGTACAGTCATGGCCAAAAGTTTTGAGAATGACACAAATATTATATTTTCTCATGATCTGCTGCCCTCTGTTTTTTATGTGTGTTTGTCAGATGTTTTTATCACATACAGAAATATAATTGCAATCATATTATGAGTAACAAAAGCTTATATTGACAGTTAGAATGAGTTAATGCAGCAAGTCAATATTTGCAGTGTTGACCCTTCTTTAGGACCTTTGCAATTCTCCCTGGCATGCTCTCAATCAACCTCTGGACCAAATCCTGACTGATAGCAGTCCATTCTTGCACAATCAATGCTTGCATTTTGTCAGAATTTGTTGGTTTTTGTTCGTCCACTCGTCTCTTGATGATTGACCACAAGTTCTCAATGGGATTAAGATCTGGGGAGTTTCCAGGCCATGGACCCAAAATCTCTATGTTTTGTTCCCTAAAACATTTAGTTATCACCTTTTGCTTTATGGCAAGGTGCTCCATCATACTGGAAAAGGCATTGTTGATCGCAAAACTAATCTTGGACGGTTGGAGGACATTCTGGTACCATTCTTTATTCATGGCTGTGTTTTTAGGCAAGACTGTGAGAGAGCAGACTCCCTTGGCTGAGAAGCACTCCCACACATGAATGGTTTCAGGATGCTTTACAGTTGGCATGAGACAAGACTGGTGGTAGCGCTGACATTGTCTTCTCCGAACAAGCTGTTTTCCAGATGTCCCAAACAATCGGAAAGGGGATTCATCAGAGAAAATGACTTTACCCCCAGTCCTCAGCAGTCCACTCCCTGTACCTTTTGCAGAATATCAGTCTGTCCCTGATGTTTTTTTCTGGAGAGAAGTGGCTTCTTTGCTGCCCTCCTTGAGACCAGGCCTTGCTCCAAGGGTCTCCGCCTCACAGTGCGTGCAGATGTACTCACACCGCCTGCTGCCATTCCTGAGCAAGCTCTGCACTGCTGGTAGCCTGATCTAGCAGCTGAAACCCTTTCAAGAGACTGGTCTTTCTTGGGCGCCCTGCAGCCTTTTTGGCAACAATGGAACCTCTCTCCTTGAAGTTCTTGATGATGCAATAGATTGTTGACTGAGGTGCAATCTTTCTAGCTGCGATACTCTTCCCTGTTAGGCCATTTTTGTGCAGTGCAATGACGACTGCAAGTGTTTCTTCAGAGATAACCATGGTTAACAGAAGAGAAACAATGATGCCAAGCACCAGCCTCCTTTTTAAAGTGTCCAGTGGCGTCATTCTTACTTAATCATGACAGATTGATCTCCAGCCCTGTCCTCATCAACACCCACACCTGTGTTAATGGAGCAATCACTGAAACGACGTTAGCTGGTTCTTTTAAGGCAGGGCTGCAATCATGTTGAAATGTGTTTTGGGGGATAAAGTTAATTTTCTAGGCAAATATTGACTTTGCAAGTAATTGCTGTTAAGCTGATCACTCTTTATAACATTCTGGATTATATGCAAATTGCCATTTTGAAAACTGAAGCAGTAGACTTTGTAAAATTAATATTTTAAACTAAACATACAGATACACCCAGCGCAGATAATTAGTGGGTCAGTCAGAATACGGAGGGTCAAGATTATATAGGTGACAAATACCTGTATAGAAATCCAGCTGGAAAGGTGAATATAACACTTGCCCAGATGCCGATATCAATGGAGTTCAGCCGAAGTCCACATCCAGCTTTTATGCAGTGTAGAGAAGTTGATCAATGAGAAGAAATCTTCTGAACTAGGAAGATGCTCCGGCCGGTAGCAAAAAGTGGGAGCCTGAGTGACGTCACTCTCCTTCGGTATGGATCCTATGCATTTCAGTGTACAAGGACACCTTCATCAGGGATAGGGCTTTTCCCTGGATCCTTTCCAGCCCACCTATTGCCAGGGTTTATTTACATTATGGAGAGTACTGTTCAAATTCCTCCATGTTTTATAAAACACATATGTGTAATGTGTATTGGAAAGTCCACATCAAATAGTTTGTTGTAAATAATGACCCTTTACTTATACTTGTGTTTCTTCTCTCAATTTGCATTGATTGTATGGTATTTCATCAGATCATTTACATATCCCCGCCCCTTTTATGTTACAATGTGTCAGTGCTGTTTTTTTCACTGCCTATTTTTGTTTTGTTTAGTATCACAAAAAGGCAAACAGTTCTAGATCTACATTTAAGCCTTCTGGGGCTAATGAGTTCAGTTCAAAAATCCATTTTGTTTCTGCTCTGGACATTTTCTCCCAAAAATTACCTCCTCTCCAATATGATGTTATTTTCTCCAAACCAAAAAAATATGAATCTCTGAATGAGCAGTTATGACATTCGATATAGTGACGGGACAGTGGATGACCTTCAAATTTTCTGTTTATGTTGTAAAGATGTTCCTGTATACGTGTAGTTAGCAACCTTTTAGTCCGGCCTATATATCCTTTACCACAAGGACATACAATGCAGTAGATTACTCCCTTTGATTTACAAGTAATATGGTCTTTAATTTTTATATCAATGCAAAGTAGACATACGGCACTACCGGTCGGAGGGAACAACCGCACTGTGTGGCCACGTATTTGGACCCAATTCAGCTGGTGGTGCTCAATCGACCCAACAATCTTCACATTTTTATATTGTCCTCTCCCATTGCTGGAGCTTCTCCCATAGATAAAACTTTTGTTTTCCTGAGATGTTGCATGCTTTGCAATTTTTGCAGGGGTAGAAGCCCGGCGGGAGGGAGATAAGGTGGTCACTGGTTTTATTCCTCTGTGTTTTTATAGAGGGAGCCACCATGTTTCCTACGTTGCATGCCTTCCTGAAAATGAATGATTGTTGGGCTGGTAGTTTGTCCCCCATTATTCTATCCTGTTTTAGTATGTCCCAATATTTTCTTACAATTCTTTTTTACATGTAGCTCTGTTTGTTGTACTTAGTAATGAATGGCACTTGTATTATTGTAGGGCTGGGGTCCACTATCTCTTTCTTCCTATCCACCAATAAGTGTTCCCTAGGCATGTCACTAACCTCTTTTCTAGACTTGTTCATCTGGGTATTATCATAACCCTTTGCACTTAATTTTTCCTGCATTTCCTTTGCTTCCTTCTTATACTCAGTGATATCGGTACAGTTTCTTTTCAGACGGATGAACTGGCTTTTCGGGATGTTAGTAAGCCATATTGGAAGATGGCAACTGTGTATGTCAATAAAACTATTGCTGTCTGTGGGTTTATTATAAGTTTTAGTATATATAGAATTATTCTGAATGTAAATAGTCAGGTCTAAAAAATTAATTTCCTTACGACTAAATGTGGGTGTAAATTGTAAATAATACTCATTTTTATTAATATGATTTTAAAAAGTATGTAGACTTGTTTCATCGCCTTTCCAAATAAAAACATCATCAATAAAACGGCGCCAGAGGACCAGGTCCGCACCCAGTTGGCCACCAGGGAATATGTACTGATTCTCCAACTGGCCCATATAGAAGTTACAATAACTGGGTGCGGACCTGGTCCCCATAGCGGTACCCCACTTTTGATTATAAAACTCACCTTCATAAGTAAAATAATTGTGGGTAAGAATGAAGGTGATACAATCCCCTATAAAATTGATTTGTGGGTCTAAAAAAACGGGCTGTTTAAGAAAAAATTCCGCAGATTAGTCGTCCTTTGTCATGCTGGATGACAGTATACAATGAGGTGACGTCTAGTGTACCCATTATATAGTTGTCTTCCCATTCCACTTAACAGTTGCAAAATATGTTTCGAATCTTTTAGATAAGCTAGAAGTTCTTGAACACACCCCTGGAGGAAACCATCTACATATTCTGACAGATTGGATGTTAGTCCTCCTATTCCAGATATAATAGGCCTCCCAGGAGGGGAGTTCTGGCATTTATGAATTTTAGGTAACA
This sequence comes from Dendropsophus ebraccatus, assembly GCF_027789765.1. Taxonomy (NCBI): domain Eukaryota; kingdom Metazoa; phylum Chordata; class Amphibia; order Anura; family Hylidae; genus Dendropsophus; species Dendropsophus ebraccatus. Next base: position 118,121,985 of record NC_091456.1, on the reverse strand, counting down.
TCCAATCTGTCAGGATATGTTGATGGTTTCCTCCAGGGGTGTGTTCAAGAACTTCCAGCTTATCCAACTGCAGGTGACTACTACATTATCTGTACTCAGAGGGATATCACTGTTATCTGTGGTGTTACATAGGACTGCAGGTGATATCAGGTGACTTCTCCAGGTTGCAGAAGTTCAAACTTCATTGTGCCCTGCTGACAGTTTATTATGGCAGTTGTAGTTTTGCAGCATGTGGCTCTTCAGGTTGCAGCACTACAACCCCCATCGTTTCAAACTGGCAGTTTATGATGAGAGTTGTAGTTTTTCAGCTGGAGAGTCAAAGATTGGAATACAATGATTAGACAATGACACAGTACAGTCCATTAATTATAGGGGGCAGTAGGGCAGTACATGAGGTGGAGGCAGTGACAGTGCATTAGAACATGGTGGCACATTAGAGTAATTGGATAGAATGTTAGATATGACTTTGCCTGATCGGGTGAGATGGGGGCACCAAGCTAACATTTTGCAACAGGGCCTAACAGCCTTTAGCTACGCCCCTGGATCCAGCCCATGTTCATTATTAGAGATGAGCGAACCTCAAGCATTTCGGCATTTGATTAGCGGTGGCTGCTGAAGTTGGATAAAGCCCTAAGGCTATGTGGAAAGACGTATTAGTCTTACCGGTAAGACGGTTTCTCCGAAACCTTCATGACGGCACCACAGGAGTTAACTCTTACCCTAGGAAAAGCACACAGTGAGAGGTTAAAAGCCCCACCCCTTCCCCCAGACACCAGTGCCAGTGTTACCGGTAAGACTATTACGTCTTTCTCTCCTCACCTTCACAACGGCACCACAGGAGTAATACCAACAAATTACCTTAGGGAGGGACCATAGCTTGTAGAACTTTCCTACCGCAGCTGTAGTAGATAGTGTCTCATGAAGGTATGTGGTGTGGACCAGGTGGCTGCTCTGCAGATCTGTTCGATTGACACTCATGCCTTCTCTGCCCATGTTGTTGCTATCGCCCTGGTGGAATGGGCATTGACCAACAGAGGGGATGGTAAATTTTGTAGACTGTAAGATTCGGTTATCGCATTCCTAATCCAACGAGCTAACACACTCTTTAACACCTTTTTTCCCTTGTTCTTCCCTTGGAACTGGATAAAAAGGGATTGATCCTTCCTCCATGGTTTACAGGTTCTAAGGTAGTGTAGAACCGCTCTTCTCATATCAAGGGAATCAAACTTGTGTTCTAAGTCAGATTTTGGTGATGAGCAAAAGGAGGGAAGGACCACTTTGTTACCACTTTGGGTAAGAAATTTGGATCTGTTTTTAAGACAATCCTGTCTTCTTGTATCAGGCAGTAGGGTCCTCTAATTCTGAATGCCTGCATCTCTCCCACTCTTCTTGCAGATACTATTGCCACCAAAAAGGCAACTTTGTCAGAAAGAAATTTTAGGTTACAATCAGATAAGGGCTCAAAAGGATGTTAAGTCAGACCTTCAAGGACAATATTTAGGTCCCAGGGGGGGGGGGGGGAAGTAAATTCTTTACTGTAGGATTTTGTCTAACTGCACTCCTCATGAATCTCTGGACCCATCTATTTTCAGCATTGTTGTAATCATATATTGCTGATAAGGCTGAAATTTGCACCTTGTGTAGCTGGTTTTAAGCCCTGCTTGAAGGAAATCCAGAATAAGCAGGATATTGGGATCAGCAGGAAAGGCCGGTCTTGTCGGGCACCAGGAATTAAAGACTTTCCATATTTTTAAATAGATCTTTGAGGTGACTGGTTTCCTGCTATTCTGGATGGTGGAAATTACTGTATCTGAAAGTCCTCTGCTTCTAAGCATCTCCCGTTCAGGATCCAGGCTCAAAGTTTCAGATTTGCTAGCCCTGGATGGAGAGGAGGACCTTGATGTAGGAGATCTGGATCTGTGGGAAGAAGAATAGGAGGTTCCAGGGCCATCTTCTTCAGCATCCCAAACAAAGCCCTTTTGGGCCAAAAGGGGACAATCAAGATCACAGTCACCTCTTCCTTTAGGATTTTCTCTAATACTTTGGGTATTAGAGGAATTGGTGGAAATCCGTAGGCTAGGTCGAAGGTCCAAGGATGGGCCAGTGCATCTATCCCTAAGGGATTCCCTGTTGGTTGTAGCGAGAAAAACTTTGCTATTTTCTTGTTTTTGTGGTTCGCAAAGAGGTCCACTTGTGGTAGGCCCCAATTCCCTATGATCATTCTGAAGATCGAATCCTTCAGGCTCCATTCTCCTGGCGACAGGACATGTCTGCTCAGGTAATCCGCCTGGGAATTCTCTATTCCCTGGAGATGAGTGGCTGTGATGGAGAGAAGATTGTCTTCTGCCCATTGAAAGATCTTGTCTGAGATGTATCTGAGAGAGTTCTGCTTTGCACTCCCTTGGTGCCTTAGGTGAGCGACCACCGTGGTATTGTCTGATAGCACATGTAGGTGAGATGCCTTCAAGGTATTTCTGGCCTGCTGTAAAGACATCCATACTGCAAGGAGTTCCCTGTAGTTGGATGATCTTCCGGTTGTCTCTGCAGTCCAAGTGCCTTGTAACAGGAGAGAGTCCACCTTCGCGCCCCAGCCGGACATGCTTGCGTCCGTCGTTAGGATTTTCTTTGGAACCGGGTTCCAATGTACCCCTTTCCTTAGATTGGTAGGTTTCAACCACCAGTCCAGGGACTGACGCACTAGAAGTGGACTCTGCATTGTCTAGTCCCCATTTCTGCTTGTTCCAGGAGGATAGAATTTGGGACTGGAGTGTTCTGGAATGTGCCTGACTCCAGGGCACAGCCGGAATACATGCGGTCATGGACCCCAGAACTGACATTGCCTCTCGACATGCTTTTTTCCTGCGAAACAAAGTTATCTTTTCTAGGAGGGCCTCTTCTTTCTCTGGAGGGAGAAAAGACATTTGTTTTACTGAATTCAACAGAATTCCTAGGAAGACTTTTTCTGTGCCTGGGTTGAGATCAGATTTCTTGTCGTTTAGGAACCAACCCAGGGAGAGTAGGTTTCTTGTAAAAGATAGATCTTCTAGGAGCTTCTGTGCGGAGTTTGCCACTAGAAGGAGGTCGTCTAGATAGGCAATTACGTTTATACCTTGCAGATGTAGATAGGAGGTGACCTCGCTCATGATGCAGGTAAATATGCGTGGGGCTGACGAAATCCCGAAGGGAAGGGCGCAAAACTGATAGTGTTGTATTTTCCCGTCCATCTTGATAGCAAACCTTAGGTATTTTTGGGATGATGGATGAATCGGGACATGGAAATATGCGTCTCTTAAGTCGATTGACGCCATCATGGCGTCTGATGCGATCAAGGGAGTCGTGCTTTTTGAACCTTCTGTATCTCACAAACTTGTTCACAGGTTTCAAGTTTACGATTAGTCTGTAAGTCCCATTGGGTTTGGGAACTAAGAATAGGTTTGAGTAGTGTCCCCTCCCTAGTTGCTTCACTGGGACCGGGATCACTACATTGGAGCTTATCAAGTTCCTGACACTTTGGACAAGCTCCAACTGAAGAGAAAGAGAGGTTTGTTGGGGAGATTCTGAATTTTTCGGGAGGAGATTGGACGAATTCTATTTTGTATCCATCTCGGATCATATTTATAATCCATTGATTTTTTTTGTGACTTCTGTCCAAGACTCCCAGAACTTGGACAGTCTCCCCCCGACTGGGGCAGTGTCATTGTTTGTCCTTAGTATCTCGGGGCTTGAAAAAAATTATTAGAATTTTTCCCCCCCTTTGAGTAACTCCAACAACCTCTCTTTGATTTCCCTTTGTATCTTTCTTGATACCTGGGACATTGGGTCTGCTCCTTTTTCTTCTGGGCTATTTCCTCTGGGAGAGCCTTTTTCTTGTCAAATGATTTCTCTAACAATTTATGAAGAGCTGACCCAAACACATATTCCTTCGAACGGAAGCCCACAAAGCTTGGATTTGGAGGTATTATCTCCTGTCCAGTCCTTCAGCCATAAGGCCCGTCGGGCTGAGTTAATTAAGGCTGCGACACGTATGGCTTCCGCTGAGGCATCTGCTAGGAAGCCTATAGCGTCCTTTAGAAGAGGAAGGGAGTCGATTATCTTCTCCTTTGAAGTTCCACTCCTTAGATGTTCCTCTAACTGGTTAATCCAGACATGGGATGCTCTAGCTACACAAGTAGCAGCTATGTTATTCTTGATAGAAAGAGTGACTGTTTTCCAGGACTTTTTCAATAAGCTCTCAGCCTTGCGATCCATTGGATCACGGAGTTGTGTGGAGTCTTCGAAGGAGAGAATGGTCTTTTTTGCCACTTTCGCTACTTGGGCATCAATCATGGGAACCTCCCATTGTTCAGTTTCCTCAGAATCAAAGGGGAGACGTCATCTGATGTCTGAGGGAACTGACATTCTCTGTTCAGGTTTTTCCCATTCGTCGGCTTTTAGATCCTTAATCGTCTTGTGGATAGGGAAGCCTAATTTTTTCTTTGCTCTAAGTCCTGGAAATAATTGGTCCGCAGCTGAGATCTCCTCCTGCTTCTCCTCAATACTTAATGCGCTCCTTACAGCCTTTAATAAAGGCGTAGTATGATCAGATGGAAAGAAGTATTTCCTTCTTGCTTCCTGGGTATCAGAAGCTTCAGACCGAGCCCCTGAGTCGGATATTTGTCCTGATTCCACCTCTGAGACGGAGGAGGTAGATGGGGACCTGTGTCTCTTAGATATAACTGACGACACAGAGGAACCCGAGCATCCAGGTGCTGCCATATCAGGAGATATGTCTACTGGTGGAGGCAAAACCAGGGCCTAAGGAGTATTAGCAGGAGGAGGAAGATTTATTGTTGGTTCTGGGGTGGGAGCTGGAGCCACCGCCTGAGGGGCCGGTATAGAACCCTTTATCTCATCTTTAATCAGCTGTCTTATGTCAGTTAAAAAAGAAGATCTGTCCTTTTGTATCACTTCATTAATGCAGGCTGAACAAATATTCCGCTTGAAGGAAGATGGCAATCTAGCATTACAGTTGATGCATTTCCTAGCAGATGGAGGGGGAGCCTTAGCTTTCTCCTTCTCTTTCTGAGTGGCTTCTTTCTCCTAGGCATGAAAACAGGAATTAGCCACATGGCAGGAGATTAGAGAAGCCCCACACCTGGTGAACCACAGCAGGTGAGCACCCAGAGAGTGAGAGAAAGGGTTGGACTAGGCAGAATGAAAAACACTGTACCACAACCCTCAGTGTAGCAAAATCTTTTGGTACACTTACAGTCGCTGGCGGATGCGAAGGCTTGTCTGCTGCTGTGAAGCCTGAATCCATGGTGAATAGCAGACCTCAGGACGGGCGACCCGCAGAGAAGAGCCTGTCCTTTTAAATGCACCGCCCGGCGTTCTCCCGGCTGCCGGAGCGCTCGCTTCCGGTCTGTGATGTCAGCACGCCACGTACGTAACGTGGTGATGCACGTCAGGCCCCATGCCCCACTTCCGGCGGAATCAGTGCAGACCGGAAGTAGGCCGCGGATCCTCCTGGAAGCCTGGCCGGACCCGCTGCCACAGGGAAGGCTGGAGCCATGGCCCCGCGATCTCCATGCGTCCGTCACATACAGAAATGGCACGTAAAGCAGGCCTTTCCTTACCCCATCCAGATGCCTTCAGGGAAGGAAGGGGATGTACCCGATCGATCCCGCTGGTAAGGGTAATTTTTTTCTTCAGGGGATCCTCCTCACCTTCACACGGATCCCCCACACCTCTCGTGCCTGCCCTTCAGGGACAGGAAAAGCACTGGTGTCTGGGGGAAGGGGAGGGGCTTTTAACCTCTCGCTGTGTGCTTTTCCTGTCCCTAGGGTAAGAGTTAACTCCTGTGGTGCCATCGTGAAGGTGAGGAGAGAAAACATGGATATAGTCATTGGCTGTATCCATGTTTTCCAGACAACCTTAGAGCTTTATCCAAGTTCAGCAGCCCCCGCTAATCAAATGCCGATCGATCGGGTTCGGACCGACTCGAACCCGGTTCGCTCATCTCTATTCATTATTAATGAATTCATTAATGCTGAGGAGGGTGGGGAGGAGGGACAGAGAGGGTGTGCCAGCCTAATGCATATACAAATGTAAGCCCCGGCCGTTAGACACAGGGTTGCTGGATTAAAAGTTATTTTTATGACAATAATTGCATCCCCTGCCGAACGGACCCCAGGACAGATCTTTGATTAAAAGCAGCTATCCGAAGGTACAAGTGGTTTTGAGGGGTCAGATTGTGGGTACAAAGTCGCTTTAAATCTCCACCAACTAGGACATTCTTATTGAAGGCCTCCAGGGAGGTAAATAACTGATTTCCATGTGGTACATTATAGAGGTCAAAAACTCCAGATTGGGTAACAATAGTGAAGTGCAATACACGTCCCTCATCAGCACTATACTTATTGAGTATACAAAATTCGTATTTATCAGTATCAACACACCAGCTTTGCCATGTACTGCCGAGGAGCCATACACATCTCCCACCCATAACCTCTGAATGAAAAAAAAGTGATCCTTAGGTGTCAGGTGGGTATCCTGGAAGAATGTAATGTCTACTTTTAATATATGCATCTTTTTATTGGGAGAATGCAATCCTTTCACATTCCATGTGACTATTAAAACACAATTGGTAGATAGGTAAAATATATGGAGTCAGGCTCCTCAGCAGACAAGGCTTGGAAAATAATCTGGTCACATTTAAAAAGAACGTGAACATCTAACAGAACTAGAAACATGAGCTTATTGTGAAAGACAAGTATGAGACGACTAGGCGTATAATAAGACCCCCAACTTTTCCAGTTAAAATATATAGTGGGATATACTCGCCATATAAGAATACCCCTTTTCCAACACACACCAAATTAATAAAAAACATCAAACAGAAGAGAGATCTGAGACGCAGAGAAGGAGGTGCAGTAACACCGGTAGGATACATGGGTGGATACAAGGGTGGTGTTTTTATGGGCCTAGCACCTCTCTACAGTATCTCTTTTTTCCCATATCCCGGATGCCTGCAGCTTGCTCTGCCCTTCATATGGTCGCAGCATAGGGTGGGGATGCAGCAGTTTTCGAGCTCCCCCCACCTTATACGGGGACCACAGATTCTCCAGTGGGGTTCAAAGGTTTTTCAGCACCCACCCTATAAGACGACTTTAGAGAACATTTTCCTGGGTTAAAAAGTAGTCTTATACACAGGAAAATACTGTAGTATAGATGTATAGCATACAAGAACATCACAAAAGTAACGAGATAGCTAGTGAAAGGAACATGTTTTTTCCATTGGGTCTCGCCTGCTCAATAATACCGCACAGACAAAGAACCGGGCAAAGTAAACCAAACTTTCTGATGCTTTTACACCACTAAAAGCATTGGTGGACCTAAAGCAGACCAAATGATCAAAAATGAGGGATAAAGATATCCAAATGTCACAGTTCAATGATTCATCTCCTCCTGGGTAGATCTGGAACTGGTAACCCGACATCGCTTGTTGGAATCTTGCGGGGAGATAGTAGTGTCACTGGAAGGTTCCAAAGAATAGGCTGCTCCAATTTTAGAGAGTGATAGGTAGCCATGGTGCCATCTTTCATGAAGGCTCACAAGATGGACGGAAACTGTAAAGTGAAACAGATTTGCTTTTTCACTACAGATGGGAGCAAAGGCTCTCCTCCTTTTTGCTATATAATCGGAGAAATCACTGAAGATCAAAAACTTGTGATCTCTGAGCATCATTGGGTTAGCAGATTTTTTAAAATACTTGTAGCATTATGCTTTACGCATAACTGAAATAAACTATGACCTGCCAAGGTCTTTTTTTTAAGGCCGTGTTGGCTTTCATCTCAGATGGTGTTGGCTATGTGCCCTTTTGACCATACAGCTGCAATAGTCTCAAGTAGGACAATAATTCAGAGATTATTTCTCCTGGATCCTGGAGCAGCATCATCTACAGTACCGTCGCAGTGCCGTGGTAGTAGGGTGTAACACATCTTTGATACGGGATGTCGTCACAGTGTTATCTAAGGAAGCATTGTTGTCTGGCGCTAGGATCCGGGCCACCCCTGTAGACAACGATGTCCTATAAGTAAGGTTAAGACCTGGTATTATGGGTTCTTCCACAGGGGGTGAAGCACCCTGAGTCTCCACTGTCTGGGTGGACTACCTCATGTGCCTCCGTGCTGCCATTCAGATCTTCCGGTGCAACTTTGCATTTGGCCTTCCCGTCAGGGTGTGGTCTCTTTTGAGGTAATGGCGGCTCCCCTGGACACTGCACAAAACTCTCCATGCCTCCTCATAATTCTCGGTGAGGGGGGAAAGTTCAATGTGGGTCAGAATGACGGTTATGAGAGGGCGCACAGGTCTCTGCCCGGGGCTCACACCTATGTAGCCTTGCATGTTTTCGCATGAACCAGTCCCTGTGAGATCTTCCATAGAAATTTACCTATGCTACGTCAGGATGCAGAACTACATGCCATCATCCAAAAAAGGATTAAAGTTATCACTAAAAAGGGACGCACTCTGGGACAGCAATTGTCACCAAATCTTTTCCGAAGTAACGCACAGAACGCCAATACCTGGCTATAGTTGAAGGGTTGCTATTGTTGTGGACATGAGATGTTTACAGGTTTTGTATATATTATTAGTGGCAAAAAATTTTAGTCGGACAGTAACAACACCATACATTAAATTACATAAATTGCAATTCAACATATGTAGTCTATTTGATAACTTGTAATCTATGTAACGTGCAATATGTTGGTTGCACGACAGAACCACTAAAAGCCTGTATGTGGCGACACGTCAGATAGTTCAGTTAACATATCTGCCGTGTCATAACATTTTTAAAGTCACCATCAAGGTAATGTAGCCAGTTTCTCCTGTATGGGAGTAGAGCATGTAAAGAGACTTATCAGAGGAGGGGATAGTAATGGCTTCCCTCTTAGTAGGGAAGCATACTGGATATTTATGCTGAACACTAGATATCCAGCGGGCTTGAATTATTGGCTTATGTATCAATATTGACAGTATGTAATTTTTGCTCTCTCGATACGGCTGGGTTCACACTACTTTATTGCAATTAGTTTCTGTCATCCGTCTTTTGCAAAAAACGGATACATTGGTGTGCATCCATTTTGATCCGTTTTTTGACTTACACTATAAAAAAAAAAAAAGTACAAAACTGATTTTTTTTTTTTTTTTTTACAAACACAAAAATGAGGTAGACTACAGATCAAAATGGATGCACACAAATGCATCTGTATTTTTCCGTCCGTTTTTGGCAATCAACGGATGGAAAAAAGGGATTACAAAAACGTAGCGTCAACCCAGTAGTGTGAACCTTGGCTTGATTCAGTATTTTCTTACATTGTGTCTTTATGCGTTACAGGTTTTTTATTTAACCCCTTCGTGCTGCAGCTAGTTTGGGCCTTAATGACCAGGCTAATTTTTCAAAATCTGACCTGTCTCACTTTATGCTCTTATAGCTCAGTGATGCTTTAACGTATGCTAGCGATTCTGAGATTGTTTTTTCGTGACATATGGCACTTTATGTTAGTGGCAAAATTTGGTCACTATTTTGTGTGTTTTTTGTGAAAAACATCAAAATATCATGAAAAATTTTAAAAATTTGTATTTTATGAACTTTGAAATTCTCTGCTTCTAAAAAAGAAAGTCGTAGCACATAAATTAGTTACTAAGTCACATTACCAATATGTCTTCTTTATTCTGGCATAATTTGGTAAACATATTTTACTTTTTTAGGGTGTTATGGGGCTTAGAAATTTATCAGCAAATTATCACATTTTCGTGAAACTGATTTTTTTAGGAACCAGTTCTTTTTTTTAAGGGACCAGTTCTTTTTTTAAATGGATTTAGAAGTCTGGTATCCTGAAAACCCCCATAAGTGACCCCATTTTGGAAACTACACACCTTAAAGTGTCACTGTCGTGAATTTTTTTTTTTGCAGAAATCAATAGTCCAGGCGATTTTAAGAAACTTTGTAATTGGGTTTATTATCCGAAAAATGCATTTTTATCATGAAAAAGCAGTTTGAAGCTCTCCCCCGTCTTCATTGTTCTCCTATGGAGAGAGCTAAAGAAAAGACCAAAACAGGACAACAAAGAGTTAATCTACAAATCCCTCACTGGATATCTCTTCTGACCATCACCAGTGACCTGTCTGAGCTCGGATTACAGCTGTCACCCAGCTCCATGCCTGTAATCCTCTGTTATCTGCTTTCTGCTGCCGGCTAACTCCCTACTTCCTCCTCCCCCCTCCCCTCTCCCTAGAGCAGACAAGGTACGTCTCCTGCAACAAGTCACAATTTTCAGATTTTTCAGAGTGGATGAAAAAGAGGAAGGAGGGGGGGACCTGGGAAAAGGCTTTTTACATGCAGATAATGGCAGATTTGGCTAATAAACCCAATTACAAAGTTTCTTAAAATCGCCTGGACTATTGATTTCTGCAAAAAAAAAAAAAAAATACGACAGTGACTCTTTAAAGAATTAATCTAGGGGTATAATGAGCATTTTAACCCTACAGGGGCTGGAGGAAAGTATTCACAATTAGGCAGTAAAAAAATTTAAAATTTTAATTTTCCAATAATATATACGTTTAGATTAAAGTTTCTCATTTTCAAAAGGAATATGAGACAAAAAGCACCCCAAAATTTGTAATGCAGGTTCTCTTGAGTACAACGGTACCCCATATGTGGGCGTAAACCACTGTATGGGCACACAGCAGGGCTCAGAAGGAAGGGAGTGCCAATTAGCTTTTCCAATGCAAATTTTGCTGAAGAAGTTTCTGAGCGCCAGGTGCGTTTGCAGTGCCCCTGTAGTGTCAGCAGAGAGAAAACCCCCCATAAGTCACCCCATTTTGGAAAGTAAACCCCTCAAAGAATTCATCTTGGTGTGTGGTGACCATTTTGACCCCACAGGTATTACAGGAAAGTATTCAAAAGAAGACAGTAAAAATGAAAAACTCGAATTCTTCCAATAATATGTTCGTTTAGTTTGAAATTTCTCAATTTCACGAGGAACAAGAGGAAAAAAGTACCCCAAAATTTGTAACGCAGGTCCTCCTGAGTACAATGGTACCCCATATGTGGGCATAAACCACTGCATGGGCACACAGCAGGGCCGTCTTAACGGTATTATGGGCCCCTGGGCAGAGGTGCGAATTGCCCCCCCCCAACCGCCGCCATCAAATCCCCCACATCTTTGCATATAGTGCCCCCCATAGTAGCCAATCGCCCCATATAGTGCCCCCCCATAGTAGCCAATTCCCCCATATAGTTACCCCATAGTAGCCAATCCCCCCATAGTAGCCAGTGCCCCCCATAGTAGCCAGTGCCCCCATACTAGCCAGTGCCCCCATACTAGCCAGTGCCCCCATACTAGCCAGTGCCCCCATACTAGCCAGTGCCCCCATACTAGCCAGTGCCCCCATACTAGCCAGTGCCCCCCATAGTAGCCAGTGCCCCCCATAGTAGCCAGTGCCCCCCATAGTAGCCAGTGCCCCCCATAGTAGCCAGTGCCCCCCAAAACAACAAACCAGTTACTCACCTGTCCGGCGGCCCCAGCAGCTCCTCTCCCGGCAGAGCGCCACTCCCGTCATCCTCCGGGCACAGGCAGCGGGGTACAGAGAGACTGCCTGGCCGGAAGTGTCCGGCTGCACAACACATCCAGGACACAGGCAGCATCTCTGTACCCCGCTGCCTGTGCCCGGAGGATGACGGGAGTGGCGCTCCGCCGGGAGAGGAGCTGCTGGGGCCGCCGGACGGGTGAGTTCTTGGACCGCCCGCCCCTTCTATCGCCGCTCAGCTGAGTCAATCAGAAGCCCAGGAAAGTTCTGCTCATTGCACTTTCCAGGGCTTCTGATCGGCTCAGCTGAGCGGCGATAGAAGGGGCGGGCTGAGCAGCGATAGAAGGGGCGGGCTGAGCGGCAATAGAAGGGGCGGGCTGAGCGGGCTGGGCAGGCGGAGGGGGCAATACAGGGGGCGGAGGGGGCAATACAGGGGGCGGAGGGGACGGCTTCTATGATCAGCACTGCTTGGGAGCCGTCTTCGCTTTATAGGACGCACTTAGTTTTATAAGTGTGTCTTATAAAGCGAAAAATACAGGTCACAGAGGGCAGGGGCCCCCTAGGACGCAAGGGCCCCCAGGCAGCCACCTACCCTGCCCAATGGATAAGACTGCCCTGGCACACAGGAGGGCTCAGAAGGTAAGGAGCGCCAATTAGCTTTTTCAATGCAGATTTTGCTGCAAAAGTTTCCGAGCGCCAGGTGCGTTTGCAGTGCCCCTGTAGTGCCAGCGGAGTAAAATCTCGCCATAAGTCACTCCATTTTGGAAAGTGCACCCCTCAAAGTATTCATCTTGGTGTGTGGTGACCATTTTGACCCCACAGGTATTACAGGAAAGTATTCAAAAGAAGACAGTAAAAAATGAAAAACTCGAATTCTTCCAATATTATGTTCTTTTAGTTTGAAATTTCTCAATTTTATGAGGAACAAGAGGAAAAAAGTACCCCAAAATTTGTAACGCAGGTTCTCCTACGTGAAAAGGTACCTCATATGTGGGCATAAACCACTGCATGGGCACACAGGAGGGCTCAGAAGGAAAGGAGCGCCAATTAGCTTTTTCAATGCAGATTTTGCTGAAGAAGTTTCCGAGCGCCAGGTGTGTTTGCAGAGCCCCTGTAGTGTCCGCAGAGTAAAATCTCCCAATAAGTCACCCCATTTTAGAAAGTGCACCCCTCAAAGAATTTATTTTGGGGTGTGGTGAGCATTTTGACCCCACAGGTATTTGAGGAAAGTATTCAAAAGTAGGCAGTAAAAATGAAAAACTCATTAATATGTTCCTTTAGTTTGAAATTTCTCAATTTCTCAAGGAACAGGAGAGAAATGTCACCTCAATATATGTAAAGCAGGTTCTCCTGAGTAGACCGCTACCCCATATGTGGGCATAAACCACTGCATGGGCACACAGCCGGGCTCAGAAGGGAAGGAGCGCCAATTAGCATTTTCAGTGCAGATTTTTCTGAAGAAGTTTCTGAGTGCCAGGTGCGTTTGCAGAGCCCCTGTAGTGTCAGCAGAATAGATTCCCCCCAAAAGTCACCCCATATTGGAAAGTGCACCCCTCAAAGAATTCATCTTGGGGTGTGGTGACCATTTTTACCCCACAGGTATTAGAGGAAAGTATTCAAAATTGGCCAGTAAAAATGAAAAACTCGAATTTTTCCAATAATATGTTGGTTTAGTTTGAAATTTCTCAATTTGACGAGGAACAGGAGAGAAAACGTACCCCAAAATCTGTAACGCAGGTTCTCCTGAGTACAACGGTACCCCATATGTGGGCATAAACCACTGTATGGGCACACAGCAGGGCTCAGAAGGGAAGGAGCGCCAATTTACAGGAGCAAAACCGCAGCTAGTAATGGTTATTAGAATAGCGCAGTTACTAAAATAAAATAAAAAAAATGAGATTACAGGTAATGTGGGGTTGTTACGGGCAACCAGGGGTGGTCATGGGCAACCTAAGGTGGTTACAGGTAATCTGGGGTGGTTACGGACAACATGGGGTGGTCACGGGCAACCTGCTGTGGTTACGGGCAACGTGGGGTGGTTACGGGCAACGTGGGGTGGTTACGGGCAACGTGGGGTGGTTACGGGCAACGTGGGGTGGTTACGGGCAACGTGGGGTGGTCACGGGCAACGTGGGGTGGTCACGGGCAACGTGGGGTGGTTACGGGCAACAGGGGGTGGTTACGGGCAACAGGGGGTGGTCACGGGCAACAGGGGGTGGTCACGGGCAACGTGTGGTGGTCACGGGCAACGTGGGCTGGTCACAGGCAACGTGGGCTGGTTACAGGCAACGTGGGCTGGTTACAGGCAACGTGGGCTGGTTACAGGCAACGTGGGCTGGTTACAGGCAACGTGGGCTGGTTACAGGCAACGTGGGCTGGTTACAGGCAATCTGCTGTGCTTACAGACAATCTGGAATGGTTACGGGAAACGTGGGGTGGTTACGGGCAACCTGCAGTGCTTACAGACAATCTGGGGTGGATACGGCAACGTGGGGTGGTTACGGGCAACCTGCAGTGCTTACAGACAATCTGGGGTGGTTTACGGGCAACGTGGGGTGGTGACGGGCAACCTGCAGTGCTTACAGACAATCCGGGGTGGTTATGGGCAACGTGGGGTGGTTATGGGCAACCTGCAGTGCTTACAGACAATCCGGGGTGGTTACGGGCAACGTGGGGTGGTTACGGGCAATGTGGGGTGGTTACGGATAAACTGAAGTTCTTATAGGCAATCTGGGGTGGATACGGGCAACGTGGGGTGGTTACGGGCAATGTGGGGTGGTTACGGATAAACTGAAGTTCTTATAGGCAATCTGGGGTGGATACCTGTAATCTGGCATGGGCACCGCAATCTGGAGGGGGTCATTGGCAATTTGGGGTGGTCAGAGGCGACGTGCGGTGGTCAGAGGCGACGTGCGGTGGTCAGAGGCGACGTGGCGTGGTCAGAGGCATCGTGGCGTGGTCAGAGGCATCGTGGCGTGGTCAGAGGCATCGTGGCGTGGTCAGAGGCATCGTGGCGTGGTCAGAGGCATCGTGGCGTGGTCAGAGGCATCGTGGCGTGGTCAGAGGCATCGTGGCGTGGTCAGAGGCATCGTGGCGTGGTCAGAGGCATCGTGGCGTGGTCAGAGGCATCGTGGCGTGGTCAGAGGCATCGTGGCGTGGTCAGAGGCATCGTGGCGTGGTCAGAGGCATCGTGGCGTGGTCAGAGGCATCGTGGCGTGGTCAGAGGCATCGTGGCGTGGTCAGAGGCATCGTGGCGTGGTCAGAGGCATCGTGGCGTGGTCAGAGGCATCGTGGCGTGGTCAGAGGCATCGTGGCGTGGTCAGAGGCATCGTGGCGTGGTCAGAGGCATCGTGGCGTGGTCAGAGGCATCGTGGCGTGGTCAGAGGCAACGCGGCGTGGTCAGAGGCAACGCGCGATGGTTACGTGCAATCTGGGGGGGGTTACATGTAATCTGGCATGATTACGGGGAACCTGGGGGGGTTATGTGCAACCTGGAAGGGTTACAGACAATCTGGGATTGTTACTGATAAACTGAAGTGCTTATAGGTAATCTGGGGTGGGTACATGTAATTTGGGGTGGTTACGGGCAATCGTAACTGCCAACGTGCGGTGGTTACGGCCAACGTGCGGTGGTTACGGCCAACGTGCGGTGGTTACGGCCAACGTGCGCTGGTTACGGCCAACGTGCGCTGGTTACGGCCAACGTGCGCTGGTTACGGCCAACGTGCGCTGGTTACGGCCAACGTGCGCTGGTTACGGCCAACGTGCGCTGGTTACGGCCAACGTGCGCTGGTTACGGCCAACGTGCGCTGGTTACGGCCAACGTGCGCTGGTTATTTACGGGTAATCTGGGGAGGGGTTAGGGGTAATTTGGGAGTAAACTGCAAGTATTACTATAATAAAAAGTGTGTGTTTTATTTTTTTGTATGTTTGTCACTTTTTGTACTTTACATATTCATTTTCACTGTATTACTATGATTACTGTGATATTTTCTATCTCAGTAATCATAGTTCAGTGACAGAGACCAAATTGGTCTCTGTCACTTAAAATTTTCAGAGTTGGCTGGTTGTGAAGCGCATGCGCACTTCATAACCAGCCAGGACATCGAGGAGGAAGGAGCTCCAGGAGCAGGTGAGTATATGGGGAAGGGGGGTTGACTGAGGGACGGGGGTGACAGGGGGGGTGGGGGGCGACATCACTTTTTATCCCCTGTCACCAATCATTCATGGTGACAGGGGATAAAAAGTGCCTGGATGCACATGGTACAAGCGATCAGCGGTATATAGTATATACCGCTGATCGCTTGTACCGGGACCCAACAGGGGGGTCCCCGATTACTGCCCCATGCTCTCCGCTACCTCCGGTGGCGGAGAGCATGGGGCTTTCATTCATTTTAACTTTTCCATCGCTGTGAACTAACAGTCGGTTCACAGCGATGGCGGCGGCCATCTTGGAAATGATGGCCGCCGGGGGAGGGGGGTTATTGATCGCCCTACTAGGGGGGGGCTAGGTAGCTGAGGGATCCAGAGCAGGTATTTGTACATTACTCACCTGTCCCGGGGTCCTGATCGGCATCTTCCGGGTTTGCGGCCTCCTCCGTCTTTCCGTCGGGTCTTCGGATATTTCCGGCGGTCCCCATTGGCTTTTTTCGGCTCAAGCCTCGTCTTTTTCCAGATTTTGCGCTCTGCTGCCCTCTAGCGGCTGATATGTGTAATACACTTATCAGCAGCTACAGGGATGTTCAGAATGTAGAAAAAAAATTTTGTTTTTTTTTCCCAAATTTTTTTTTTCTATTTTCCGCACCCTATCGCCGCTGAGAGATGATCTGCATCGCACGAAAGTGCGCTGCTAATCAGCAACTCCTCCTTTTTGGCGTAGGGTGTTTTTTTTCTATATTCTACTGCCACGGTCTGCTGATAAGTGCCGCACATAAGTGCGACATTTATCAGCAACTCCTTTGTTGGCGTAGGGTTTTTTTTATACTTACTGTAAAAAAACACGTAAAAAACACTACACTACATTGAATAAAGTTTGACACTACACCAATACATACCCCATATACCAATCCCCGTATAAAGATGGCCCCCAGGGTGTTTTCGGCGTCAGAGGGATACGTTATTATTGCCTCCGACACCGAAACAGCCATTGAGGATGAATAGGGGGATCCTTCTTTCCTCCATTCAACCTCATCATCCAATGACGTATCTGGGGGTAGCGTAGCGTACGCTGCCCCCCAGACACGTCTTTTCCGCCAGTACCGTCCCAATAAGAGATGATGGTATGAAATTCTACAAACTCTGTGAGAGTACCTCAGGGTATACTTACAGATTTAGGGGACGTGCACGATAACCCTTTGTGCATTCCGCAGCTGGCACCCACCGGCGGACTAATGCGGGCGCGTGTCTCCACCCGTGTCATAGACTCCATGTTATGCACGGGCGGATTCCATCGTCCATCCAAAGAATGAACACGTTGGACGGAGAGCGGAATCCGCCCGTGCATTGAATGGAGTCTATGACACGGATGGAGACGTGCGCCTGCATCACTCCGCCGGTGGGTGCCAGCTGTGGAATGCACGAAGGGTTATCTGTTGCGATTCCGCAGTGTGCACGTACCCTTAGAGTGTATGTAGGAAGGGACACCCGAATCCAGCCCCAGATGCCCCCAGATACCCCCTCCCCCCATCCTCGGAACAAGTGGGAAGATCGTCCAGGAACTGATCTTCCCACTGCTGGATAAAGGTTACCACCTGTACGGGAATAACATTTATACCAGCACCCCCCTCTTCCGGTCCCTCGCTGCCCGAGCTACTGTAGCTTGCGGCACGATCCGAAAATATCAGAAGCAGTAATAGAGCCCTAATATTTAGCAGCCATGGAGCGGACCCAGCGCTTCTGGATATTAAGGACCCCGTATCGCACCAAGACAACATTTTCCAGGTGACATCCCCCACACTGGAAAACAGGAGAACCCAGAAGAAGTGCAGAGTGTGGCGCAACAGGGGGATCAGGAAGGACACCATTTTCCAGTGTGACGCCTGTCCTGATCACCCCGGCCTCTGCATACAGGATTGCTTCAAGGCGCACCACACGTCACTGGGGTTCTACATTATCTAAATTCTGTCCCTTATTCCTATTTCAGGGGTCACGTTGATCCAGGGACTATTCTGATTGCCATTATGGAGTCAGGAAGGAATTTTTCCCCTGTGATAAGGCTACTGTCGTCTGCCTTACGAGGGTTTTTTGCCTTCCTCTCGATCAACACAGATTGAGTTTGATGGACACCTGTCATTTTCAAACTTATAAACTAATAATTGGCCTAATACCCCCAAATAAATTAGAATTGTCCCTTTTCCCCAGCTAAATAGGTATGGCTGCCATTCCCATTAGAGGCGTGCCATGATGCAATTACAAAGCCTCTGTGCTGCCAGGACAGTAGAAACCCCCCACAAGTGACCCCATTCTGGAAACTACACCCCATAAGGAATCTAACAAGGGGGGCAGCGGGGATATGGCCCCCTGGTGACGGCCACATTTGGGACGTGAAAATGAAAAAAATGATATTTTTTATTTTCTCGGCACATGTTCTACGTAAGTGCCCGTCACCAGTGGGGTCCATATGCTAACTGCACCCCTTGTTAGATTCCTTATGGGGTGTAGTTTCCAGAATGGGGTCACTTGTCAGGGGTTTCTACTGTCCTGGCAGCACAGGAGCTTTGTAATTGCGACATGGCCTCCATCCTCCATTCCAGCCTCTAAATGGCGCTCTGTCCCTTTGGTGGCTTGCCCTGTGCCCATATGGCACATTATGCCCACATGTGGGGTATTTTCATACTCAGGGGAAATTACCCTACACGTTTTGTGTTCATTTTCTTTTTTAACGCCTTGTGGAAATGGAAAAAATCAAGGCTAGACCAACATTTAGTATAATTTTTGTAAAAATTTAATCTAAATCATTAATCTTGTCATGATTTTTTCATTTTCACAAGGGGCTAAAAGATTTAAAAAAAACACTAAATGTGTAGCGCAATTTCCCCTGAGTACGGAAATACCCCACATGTGGACATAAAGCGCCATGCGGGTGCAGGGTAAGCCTCCGAAGGGAAGGAGCGCCATTTGGTTTTTGAAGGCTGGATTTGGATGGAATGGATTTCGAGGGGCCATGTTGCATTCAAAAGCCCCTGTGTTGCCAAGACAGTTGAAACCCCCCACAAGTGACCCCATTATGGAAACTACACCCCTCAAGGAATGTAACAAGGGGTGTAGTGAGCATATGGACCCCACTGGTGACGGGCACAAATGTAGAACAATGTGGCGTGAAAATGAAATATTACATTTTTTACACTATCATGTTGGTTTAGCCTTGAATTTATCATTTTCACAAGGGGTTAAAAGAGGGAAAAAAAAAAAATCTGTAGAGCAATTCCCCCTGAGTCCGTAAATACCCCACATGTGGACATAAAGCACCATGTGGGCGCAGGGCAAGCCTCCGAAGGGAAGGAGCGCCATTTGGATTTTGGAGGTTGGATTTGGCTAGAATGGATGATGAACGCCATGTCGCATTCACAGAGCCCTCGTGCTGCCAAAACACTGGAAACCCCCCACAAGTGACCCCATTCTGTGAACTACACCCCTCAAGGAATCTAACAAGGGGTGCAGTGAGGATATTGACCCCTTGATGACGGGCACATTTGTGCCATGAAAGTGAAAAAATGAAAATATTCCCTTTCACGTCACATTGTTCCACATCTGTGCCCGTCACCAGTGGGGTCCATATGCTCACTGAACCCCTTGTTAGATTCCTTGAGGGGTGTAGTTTCCAGAATGGGGTCACTTGTGGGCGGTTTCCAGTGTCTTGGCAGCACGAGAGTTCTGTAAATGCGACATGGCCCTTGAAATCCTTTCCAGTGAAATTCAGCTTCCAAAAGCCAATTGGCGCTTCATCCCTTTGGAGGCTCATCCCGCGCCCCCTTGGCGCTTTATTGCCACATGTGGGGTATTTCTGTACTCGGGAGAAACTGCGCTACACATTTTTTGTCTTTTTTTTCCTCTTATCCCTTTAAGAAAATGAAAAATAGAAGGCTAGAACAACGTTTTAGTGTAAAAAATAAATTTTTCTTTTTTCACGCCATATTGTTCGGAAAATCTGTGAAACACCTGTGGGGTCCAGATGCTCACCGCACCCCTTGTTAAATTCCTTGAGGGGTGTAGTTTTCTAAATGGTGTCCCTTTTAGAGGTGTTTTTTAGGTTTTGGCACCCCAGAGCCTCTGCCAACCTGAAGTGGTACGGTCAAAAATGACCAAATATAACGGAGGCGTTGAAATTCACTAGGCACTCCTTTATATCTGAGGCTTGTGGTTGCGTCAAATAGCGCAATAGGGCCACATATGGGGTATTTCTATAAACTGCAGAAACGGAGCAATCAATATTGGGGTGCATTTCTCTGGTAATAGGTTATGAAAAATATTGGATTACAAAAAAATCTCTGCACAGAAAATTTAAATTTTCAAATTTCTTACACACTTAGCTTTTATTTCTGTGACTCCCCTAAAGGGTTAAAAAACTTTCTGGATATGCTTTTGCAGAGTGTGGGGGTGCAGTTTCTGAAATGGGGTGCTTTGTGGGGCTTTCTAACATACAGGCCCCTCAAATACACTTTAAACCTTAACAGGTCCCTAAAAATATCTGATTTTTAAATTTTACTGAAAATTTGGAAATTTGCTGCTAATGTTTTAAGCTTCCTATTGTCTAAAAAAATGAAAGATTGTTTAATAAATGCCGCCAACATAAAGTAGACATGTTGCTAATGCTATTTAATATATAATTTATGTGGTATAACCACTTTCTGTATAAGCAAAAAAGTTTCAAAGTTGGAAAAATGCATTTTTTCACGTTATTTGGTTTTTTTTCATAAAGATTCGTTATGAGTATCGACTCCAATTTTCCAGAAATGTAAAGAACAATATGTCACGAGAAAACAATCTCAGAATCAGCCGGATAGGTAAAAGCATCCCGAAGTTATTAATGAATAAAGTGACACTGGTCATATTCATAAAATTTGTCTCTGTCAGGCTCTGTCCTTAAGGGGTTAAGCTATGTTCACACACAGTATTTTGGTCAGTATTTTGCAACCAAAACCAGAAAAGGGATTGGAAACACAGAAAGGCTATGTTCACACACAGTTGAAATTGAGTGGATAGCTGACATTTAATGGCAAATAATTACTGTTATTTTAAAATAACGTCCAATTTTTGCCATTGAATGATGGCCATCCGTTCAATTTCAAGTGTGAGAACATAGCCTGTGTTCTCAATCCACTCCTGGTTTTGGTTGCAAAATACTGACCAAATTACTGAGCAAAAATACTGCGTGTGAACATAGCCTTAAAAATGATACAATAATGAGAAGAAAAAAAAGAATTTAATTTCCATGAGGGGATTGGAACCAGAAAATTAACTGCTTGCAGGTATCTAGACAGCTGAGTTTCCCCTAGACCACAGCTCCAACACATAGGGAGAAGAGATTCAATTATACCTGAGTGGTATACCAATTATACCTTCTTTCAGACATGAACTGCCTACAGAGGACTGATCTGCAATCTGACAGCTGAGCGAGGAGGAGGCTGGGCAACATTGATTATTCATGAAGAGGGAGTAGCGTGCCAGAGTGTGGCACGAACAACTGCTCTTTGACTCTCTAGTACAGTAGGAGACATAAGATTATGTACAATCTGCTGCATGGAAAATTACCAAAAAGGCACCATGCTTACTGGGGGCTGCCAGCTACAGCACACTGCCAGCACCTTAGGTAGGGCCCAGGAGCTGACAGATTCCATTTAACTTAATATGTCTCTGCCCCGGTGCAAAACATAAATAGCCTATACTTACCTCTGCGCTCCCCTGGTGTCCTCCTATGTCATCCTTGCTCCACTTCCAAGACAGACTTGTCTGGCAGTGACAGCTCGCTCAGCCAATGACTGACTGAGGCAGATGAGTGCTGCGGCTAGTAAATGGCTGAGCAGGCTGTGACTGCCAGACGAGTCCATCTCAAAATTGGAGGTGGGATCATTCAGCCAGGGACTGAAAACTACGTAGGTGGACACCTGAGGAGCATGGAGAGGTAAGAATAGGCTGTTATGTTCTGCACATGGGCATCAACATATTAAAAAGTTCATGATAGCAAAGTCTTTTACAACTTGCAACCAGAAGTAGCAGTGGATTTCATGTAAACTCACAGCGTGAAGCCCGCTGCAAATCTGGTACGTGTGAAGCTACCCTAAGGATGGATTTTTTTATGACTGTCGATTTGCGGTTGGGGGGGGGGGGTGACAGTTGTCCTTTAATTGTAAACCACACCTGAACCGGAGACAAAAGTGGTGCTGTCTCTGGAAGAAAGTGGCCATGTTTTTGTGGCGCTGGATAACCCCTTTTAAAACGGTAATGTGTCATGAGAAAATTAATTATTGTTTAACCCCTTAGGGACAGAGCCCAAAATGCCCTTAAGGACCGGGCCAATTGACAATTTTGCGTTTTTGTTTTTTTCTCCTCGCCTTCTAAAAGCTATAACTCTAATAGCTTTAATTGTGTGTGTGTGTGTGTGGGGGGGGGGGGGGATTTGTGTTCATGTAATGCACTTTACGGTAAAACTGACAGTAATCTGCGATCTCCTTATAGAGCCTATCTGTGGCAGACTCAGATCAGAAAATAGAAAAAATAAAAGAAGTTTTAGTATGTGACTCTAAACATTAAGGGTAGCTTCACAAATAACAGAATCGAAGGGAATTTCACGCTGTGAGTTTGCATAATTCGCAGTGATTTTTCGCCTCCTGTTAGTTTCAATAGGATTACATAGTATGTAAGCAGCAGACCCCTTTATCCCCGCAGCCCGGTGCATACATTATCCAGTCCGCACAATTGTGCCGATTAGGCTCCCAGCAACGCACCACAGATGTTGTAGGCAGGTCTCCTACCATACCTGGTGCCATTCCTTGGTAGCATTGTACTGATTAGCTCTTATAAAAGATATTGTCACCCCCTTTCCATATCTCCACCAACATCTGCGTTGTAGGCCCCACCCCATCCACAGACATCGGAATGGGCCAACCTAAAGGGCTAGGCTACGCCTCCTTTAATGTGCCAATCAAAAAGGGGCGGGACCTATGCCTCCAGGTCAGCCCATTCCGATGATTGCTGTGAAGGGGTGGGGCCTAAATGTTGATGACGTCACAGAGGGGGCAGCAATGAGGGCTGAGATATGGGGCACTACAGCTGTTAAGCCCCACCCTTACTGCACTGTTCACAAACAATGCCAAGTATTTTTGAGGGGCAAGACCCCCAAGAAATCCTTTACATGGTAAGATATGAAATGACCGGAATGTAAGCTTAGAAAGGGTGCTGAGAACTCCTTATATGTAAAGGGGGTGACAATATCACTTTAAATCTGACCCAACACAATTGACATGCTTTGCTAGTACGGAAATTCAGTCCAGAAATCTGCCCTGGGCATGAATACATGTTCTGTATATACGGTCCATAGGCAGCCTTTATGCCACAGACTGAACTGTCAGAACAGCTGCTTCCTACAGACTGTACATATGAAACGTACTTCCTAAATTAGGAGAAAGCTGGTTTGAGTTTTGACAGGTTTTTTGAAGGTCACATCGATTTTTTGGAGGGGACAAGATTGTGTGAGGTTCAACCTTCGTCCCCCCCCCGCCCCGCCCAAACATCCTGCAGATCAGCCTCCGGCTTGCTTTGAATAAAGCCGCAGGTATGGCACGTAACCCGTAGCTCTATTCATTCCCACTAGAAAAAAAAACAGAGTACTCTATTCGTCTCTCTCTCTGGCGGCTCCATAGAGAATGAATGGAGCCGTTGGAGAGAGCAGAGTACAGCACTCTGCTCTTTCCGGTGGCTCCATAGGAATGAATAGAGCTACGGGTCACGTGTTGTATCTGCGGCTGTATTCAAAACAAAGAATCCGGGAGCCGATTAGGGTGTTGGAACCCCCTCGATCTCTTACTTGACCCCTATCCTGTGATAGGGAGCAAGTTCGTTTAAAGCGGCTCTGTACCCACAATCTGCCCCCCAAAATCGCTTTTATATTCAGATAGCTGCTTTTAATCCAAGATCTGTCCTGGGGGCAGGTTATGCAGTTATTGTCCTAAAAAAACAGAAGTTACTCACCGATAATTATGTTTCCTCGAAACATGACGGCACCATGGAGAGAGGGACAGGAAACCTAGAGTATAAAAAGTTAAGGCCCTCCTCTCATCCTCAGTGATTTACAGAGACCGAAGAGAGCCATGGTTAGTACAAGGATAACAATAAAACACCTTCACCAACCAAATATTTAATCAAGAAAATTTTTTTAATGCACACCTCGTGAATAGTGTGAGAAGACACCCAAGGATGGGAATGTGGTGGTGCAGTCATGTTTCGAGGAAACATCATTATCGGTGAGTAACTTCTGTTTTCCCCATCAACATGAGGGCACCATGGAGAGAATACCAGAGAAAGAAACACATTGGGGGGGGGGGGGGGGGGAGGGGACAATGGTCTGTAAGACTCTCCTACCAAAGGCAACACCCGATGAATCTAATCTAATCTATAGTGCCGGAAGAAAGTGTGGGGTCAAGACCAAACCGCCGCCCTACAAATTTGAGAAATAGAAGCATCACTTCTTTCTGCCCAGGAGGTAGCTATTGCCCGGGTAGAGTGAGCTCTAAGTCTAACTGGTGGAGGTACTCCAGATACGGAGTAACATGAACAAATGGCTTGTCTTATCCACCTGGAGATGGAGCCACTGCTTGCCTTACATCCCTTATTGGCTCCAGAGAACTGTATGAACAGGGATCTGGACTTCCTGAATTGTCTAGTAATCTCTAAATACTGCAACACTGTTCTTCTAACATCTAGACAATGGAATTCCTTTTCTTTATCATTAGTTGGGTTATCACAAAAAAGATGGCAAAACAATGTCCTGGGATTTATGAAAACTAGTCACCACCTTTGGAAGAAAAGCAGGATCGGGCTAAAAAATTATTCTGTCCGCTAAGATTTTTGTATAGGGTTCACAACAGGACAGGCTTGCCAATTCTCCTACCCTCCTGGCAGAGGTAACTGCAACTAAAAGTGCTGTTTTTAACGTCAGGTTCTTAAGTGAAATTTCAGTGAGTGGCTCGAAAGGAGCATCTGTAAGGCTTTTAAGGACTAAATTCAAATACCATGGAGGGACAGCACAACAAACTGTAGAGGAAAATCTAGCTGCTGCCATAAAAAATCTCATGACCCAAGGGTGACATGCCACCTGTTGATTGTACAATGCCCCTAGTGCTGAAGCGTGAATTTTTAAAGTAGCTGGCTTTAGCCCTTTCTCCAGTCCCTTCTGTAAAAAATCCAAGACCTAGGCAATGTTAGGTTTATGGAGGTCTATAGTACTGGAGCCTAAAAAGGAGAAAAAAGCTCGCCAGATCCTAAAATAGATTTTGTATGTTACTGGCTTTCTGTAGTGTGGAAATTACAGTATCAGAAAGGCCATGAGTCTTTAGGATCATTTGCTCAAAAGCCAGGCCGTCAGGTGCAGCTGCTTCACACTGGGATGCAAGATGGGCACCTGAAAAAAAAAGATCCTCCTGATCTGGAAGCACCCACGGGTCTGTTACTGAAATCTCTGGAGAGAAGAGAACCAAGCTCTGCGAGGCCAGAAGGGCGCTATCAGAATGAGCTTGGCTTTGTCTTGTCTGACTTTCTTCAATACCCGAGGGATGAGGGCCAGCGGAAGAAAGGCATCCATGAGGCTCCATGACCAGTGGTGAGCTAGTGCATCTATTCCTAGGGGCCGGTCTGCTGGGGATAATGAAAGAAAAAGCTTGACTTGCCTGTTCTGCCGAGTTGCAAATAAGTCCACAACTGGTGTCCCCAAAGGTCTGTTATCATCCAAAATATTGTAGGATTCAGCTGCCATTCTCCTTGATGTAACTGGTGGTGGCTCAGGAAGTCTGCCCTTGTGTTCAGGATTCCCTTCAAATGCACTGTTGAGAGACTTAGTTGTTTTCTGCGAATGAAAAATTATCATAAGGGTACAAACACACACACCGTATACGCAGCATATTTACTGCTGCAATACGCAGCAAATACGCAGCAGATTAGATCAAAATAACTGAACACAGCATCAAATCTGCACCATCAAATCTGCTGCGTATTTGTTGCGTATCTGCTGCGTATACGGTGTGTGGGTTTGTACCCTAAAGGTTAAGCAGTCCCTGACTTTTAGCCGAACCCTGTCTATTAATCACAGAAACTGTAGTGGAATTGTCCGACATAATCTTAACGTCTGTTTTGCAAGTATTTTCTTTTGTTGCTAATAAGGCATGGTAGACCGCAGCTAATTCCTTTCGGTTAGAAGAGACATAGGTATGTTGTTCCGTCCAGGGCCCTTGGAAATTGTGATGATCCAGATGTGCCCCCCATCCCCAGGGGCTGGCATCAGTGGTAATAACTTTAAGGGATTTGTTAACCCAACTCAACCCTGATGATAAGTTTTTTCTTGTAAGCCACCACGAAAAACTGTCTAAAGTCTTTTGGGACAGAATAATTGTTCTGTCAAGATCAGAAGGGGAGCCATCCCAGATGGATAATAGCTCTGCCTGCAGTGGCCTGGAGTGATACTGGGCCCAGGGTACTGCAGGAATCGTGGCTGTAAAAAGACCCAACAGGGACATACCGTTCCTTATGGATGTTCTCGGATTTTGAATTAGTGATTTTACTGCTTCCTCCAGCTTCTGAATTTTCTCTTCTGGCAGAAAAGACCTTTGAGTTACTGAGTCCAGGATTATTCCCAGAAATTTTTTCTTTGTTGCAGGCAATAGAGAGGATTTTACCTTGTTTATGATCCAGCCCAGCTTCTGTAGAATGGATAGGACTCTTTTTATCTTGATTTCTAGCTTGTCGCTGGTTTCTGCCACTAGCAGAAAATCGTCCAGGTATGGAACAAATAAACCTTCCTCTTCTCTTAAGTGGGCTGCCATCTCTGAAATGATCTTCGTAAAGACTCTAGGGGCAATTGAGATCCCAAACGGTAAGGCTCTGAATTGCAGGTGTAGAAGTACATTGTCTATCCGGATTGCTATTCTCAGGTATTTTTGACATTTCTGATGGACTGGAACATGCAGGAAAGATTTGTCCGGTTTTTGTACTAGGAAAAGGGTTAAATAGAAGCCCTGTGTCTCTTCTCCTTCTTGTACAGGTATAAGTACTTCCTTCTCTATGAACGTTTTGACTTCTGTCTCCAATAGTTGCTGGCCCTTCTCCCCCGAGTGATTCTTTGTTATTATGAAGCGAGTGGGTGGGAATGATAGGAAATCTAGACTTACGCCATCTCGAATGGTTTGCAAAACCCAGGAACTGCCACAGATTTTTTCCCACTCCTGAGCGAAATGACGCAGCCTGCCCCCCACTTGCGGCCTGGCGTCACTGGGAGGAGGGCTTTTTGGAAGTGTCGGATTTCTGGGAGAACATATACCCTCTGGCTTTTTCTTTTTCGGAGGTTTCTGACTAGGGATGGTCCGAACCCGAACCCTCGGTAATGATTCGCGCTGTCTGCCTGCTCCGTGGAGCGGGCGGATCCAGCGGGAGGACAGCCAGCGGGAATCTGCTGCCGAGCGTTCGGCAGGTTCGGACCATCCCTATTTCTGACCCTTTCCTCTGGAATCCACCTTTACCCTTGCTCCGAAAGGACTGGTAGTGATTCCTTTGTGAGGAAAAGGGGCAACCCTTTTTTCTGTCTGCCATTTTGTCCAGGAGGTCTTTTAGGAAAGAACCAAAAAAAATTTGCCTTAACATGGTATACCGCATAGTTTAGCTTTAGAGGCAGGATCCCCTGACCAGTTTTTTAGCCACAGGGCTCGCCTGGCCGAATTGGATAAAGCCGCAGAACAGGAACAGAACAGAATTTCATTCTTAATCATATCCTTTACAGATGAAAGAATAGACTCCATAGACGGGACTTCAGCCCTAACCATTCTAGCAATGCAATCTTCACATGTGGGCTTGCTATAGTCAGATTTTAGTCTGTCTTTACAAATCCTGCACTCTCTATGCCAAGAAGACCTTGAGCGCTTGGAACTTTCATCCGATTAATAAACAATAATGAAAGCCCATTAGTCATAATACAGAGGAAAAAACAAAGCAGAAGTCATCTCACCACCCCCCAACCGGGGGAGAAGAATTGCCGATACCCTGGAGGATGCTGCATCGGATAACTCCTTCCTCCGTTCGCTGCTGGAGCTCATGGTTGCTGGGTTGCTGAAGTGCTGCTCTGCTGCTGCCACGAGCGCCAGCCGACTCACCGCCACCGAAGATCTGAGGACACCAGCCTGGAAGTACCAGGCCGGCGTGCCTCGTCACTTCCGGTGCGTCCTGGCCCCTGAACCGGAAGTAGTGCAGGTAGATAATGAAGCGCCACGTGCGCACACATTCCTCGCAGCTTCCCGGATGCCGCATCTAGCCTGTAGGTTCTCCGGTCCTTGGCCCCAAGACAACACTGCGCCCAGGAGGAATGGTCAGTCGGGCTTCGGGGAGGCAACCGCATCCCTCTTGAGCCTCCTCTGATCACCCCAACTAGGATGGCACCAGCAGGAGAGAGGCCCCGGTCTGAGACTTGTTGCAGAGACTCTGAGAGCCTCTGTACTCCAGGTCTCCAGTTAGGGACAGGAAACCACTGAGGAGGGCCTTGACTTTTTATACTCTAGGTTTCCTGCCCCTGGGGGCGGGGTCCCTCTCTCCATAGTGCCGTCATGTTGATGGGGAAACAACTTTTAAACTTGGGGGGGGGGAGGAGATTGTGGGTACAGACAACCTCTCTAAAGGGGAATGTGTCATCAGAAAATGACTTGAAATGAAAATCTCAAGGGGACAGAGTCTATCTACTTTAGAATTATGTAGAAGACGGCACTTCCGTGGCAGTGGTGCTCGAGGTGAGAAAATGTTCAGATATTAGAAAGAGCCTGGCACTCACCAAGTAAATTATGCTTCTTTATTGTAGTGTAGCAAACATATGGTACAAGGACGCGTTTCGGCCAAGCATGGCCTTCATCAGCTTAGGGGTGTACCAGAGTCTATCTACTGTCGTCTATGTTCATGACACTTGCTGTAAAGCATGTTACTAAATGCTAATATGTACAAAAATTAAAAAAATTACAGTCAGAAAATAGAAACAGGTTAGAAGAGAAGAACCATTTTTAGTATTCGAATCAATTCCGTAAAAGAAAATTTAAAGGGAACCTGTCACCCTCTGACTGACCCTTACCCCCCCCCCCCACCCCGCTAGACACCCTCATACTTACCACGTTCACGAAGTTCGGCTCCCGGAGCCGCCGAGATATCACCGTGGGAAGCCCGGCGCGCACGCATCAGAGAGGAGTCCGGCGCTCATAGAGAATGACGGCTCCATATCTCGGCGGCAGGAGAGGGACTTCGTAAAGGGGGTAGTATAAGGGTCTCTACCGGGGGGGCGGCCGAGCTGGTGCCCCCCTGGTGCTTGTTTACAGAGCCTATCGCTATGCCTGGGAATGATGTGGGCAGGGCTGCAGGAACAATCGCTGGATCAATTGTTGGGCCTTTTGCTTCCTTCATTTGTTGGCTCCACATCCTCCATTACATGGAGAAAGATAGGAGTTTCCACAAACATGGCACAATTCATGATTTGCAACTTTTTGTCTCATTCTATGGCAAAAAAATCACGTAAACGTCAATATATCTGACCTATAATATGGATCTGTATTGTGTCTATGACTCAGATACCTACATATGTACAACAGTTCAGATTGTAAAAAGTAAAAGTATTCAGAAGCAAAAGTTTTACTGGACCTGATCTTGCAGAGCATTTCAATGACTGTCCCTATTACATTACATACCTTATTACTCTAATCATCTTGTAATGAACACAGTGCTAACATAATATTATTTCCAATAGAAGAAGAAAAAGTCTGACTCTCACCCAAGTAGCAAATATATAGGAGTATCTTTATTCACCAAACGGGTTTACATGGCGTGGATGAACACAGATCAGGCATGATCTGTGTTCATCCACGCCATGTAAACCCGTTTGGTGAATATAGATACGTCTATATTTTTGCTACTTGGGTGAGAGCCAGACTTTTTCTTCTTCTATTGGAAAAATTATTGCAAGGACTGTGTATCTTTAGTCTGTGCACCACCTGTAGCACGCTCCGAGACATTGGCTACAATACACACTGGAGGATGGAATCATAATAACATAATATTACAAACTCTGTGTGGCAGATTATTTTGTATGAAAGCTTACACAAAAAGAAAATGGCAGAGACATTAGTATGAGCCTGGCATATACCCATGTAAAGAAGAAACACATTCTGTACTGTAAAGTCAATTCTCAACTCTTTATTAGAGTGTGGATTACTAGAAGGCCGCCATTACTAAATCAATTTGACAGCTGTCATAGCAGCCTCGTTTAAAGGGACAGTGCATCCGCAGCAAGCCTCCCCTCCCCCATGGCTCTGCTGATTTATCATTAGTATGGATGATCAATTCATGTTTTGCATCCCTGCAAGAACCTGAGGGCCCCAAACACGGCAACTGTGCAACCACTAATACTGCACGGATGTCCCGATCAGCGTAAGGAACACTACAAGGAAGCTTACCACCTGCAGCCATAAGACCTGACAACAGAGAACAATAGCCATCGTTCAACAGCCCAGACAACAAAGCCCCGGGCCGAGCGGAGGCCACGCAAGCTCTACCTGAGAACAACACGACGACAAGGCTTCTACAGGAAATCACTTTCTCTACCACTATGGTAATACGTAGACACACACAAGGACGGCACTGGGAGGCCTCCGGTTCCCCCACATCGGAGGTACAAGGAAAGCCCTGACATAACGACGGCGTCGTTTCACTAGAAGACAAGCTACGTCATTCCTGCTCTACAGGTAAACATACGTTATTTTTCGTTTTTCTCCAGCTTCATCCACTAATTCCGATTCCCTGGTCTCCCGTTCCAAATCTCTCACTTCCGCCGTCCACCATCTCTCAAAGCCTCAACAGGCCGCATCTGTAGAAACCGCACCCACCCGCTCTGCTGATACGTTCCGCTACGATGAACGGCCTCACAGTTTCAGTCTCCTATTGGCTGTGGCGTAAACGTTCCCGCCCACTGATCACGTGAACAAAGACTGGTTGTTATTATCTCCTCACATACAGACTTATTTGCGGATGTGCTTAGATCTAATGGTGGCGGCAGAAAGCGCCCAATCTATTCTGCTTCTCTTTGTGGCGTCTGCTCCATAATTATCCTGCCTGTCTCTGTGTGCTGACCTACACCAATGTGTCTGTGTTCACTCCCCCTCTTTACTTTGTATCCGTTATACAAATTAAGATTTGACATAAAATTATGTTTAACTCAATGACATCTTTTTTGACCTTTAAGAGCATATCATTGCCACAAGGGTGACACTACGTCAGAGACTGTTCAGGGACTCAGTCACTAAGTCTATTCCAAATTACAAGACCTAAAATGCTGCATGCAGCCTTACTCTACTGTAAACTGACTGAAGAACAGAAAACTCACTGGATCCCGTTAAAGGGGTTATCCAGCGCTACAAAAACATGGCCACTTTTCCCTCTCATGTCTCCAGTTCAGGTGTGCTTTGCAATTAACAATGTAACTGAGTTTGAAACCCCTCCCAATCTGGAGACAAGACAGGGTGAAAAGTGGCCACGTTTTTGTAGCATTGGATAACCCTTTAAAATTCAGTGGGGCTTGGCAGGCTCCTGTCATGTCTGTTAGTGCAGCAATCTGGCTTCACTGGACACTGAGGCTCCGAACTGACTCTCAGTGTGACCCAAGCCTAAGGGTGGTATTACACTGGACGATTTTTTTGCGATAAACGATCTCAAAAGACCGATATGAGAAACGATCTTAAAGAGGATGTACCGCGGGGTTTGCAGCTAAGGAGAGAGCACGTGCGCCTTTGGAGCTCCGGCACCAGAGACCGATTACCGGCACTTTCACTGAACAATTCAGCTTCATTTTACACCCGGGACTAGGTATGACATCCCTCCACTTGCCCAGCCTGAAATTAACTTCCAAGAGAGCGACAGCTGCGCTCCGGAGGAAGATTGATGCCTGCCTCCCTCCCTACGGCCGCGGCAAGACAAGATGGCGCTAGCCTCCCTGATATGCTTTACTGCGACTCCTCCCTCACAAAAGGCGGAGCGATGTGGCAGACCTCTCCGGCTCAGCCTGCATCATCAAAGCAGCGAACCCGTTCAGTCACCCGCTCAGCTACAGCCCGCACAGGGCAGAAAGCTGCAAAGAGTAGAAGCCGAGGGAGAAAGACTGTCACCATCAGCTCCCCCGGGCGGGCTCGGGTGCAACGCTGCAGCCCTGTCTCTCCTCTCCTCATCCCCATCCGGCCCTTCCTCCACTCTCCACAAGGAACAAGCCGGGTGTGCAGACCTGCTCATCACCATCCACTACGGGGATTGAACCATATAATATGCCTAAACATATTTGCTTCCCTGTGACAACTCACACATTTCTCAGGAGGGTAGGGATGTGTATGTCTTTAATTTTAATATATACTCATTTAGTGGAGTAGAGGTTGATGTGACCTCTCCACCAGTTATTTATTTCTCTTTATTTCTTCTCCAAAATGCGGAGTTTGCGAATGCTCCGAACATTGGACAATACGAAAAAGTGAAGTCCACATCTCACTTTATTCGCTTAGTTTATATTGTTAACTGTTTTATTCTTAGGTATATCACCTTTAGTTTGTCTGAAAATGCTACATGCTATCCTCTTTTTCTGCCTGAAAGGGTTACCCACTATGTTATTGTGCTTCCAGGGTCTCTTCTTAACACCTCCTCTTCTATTAATATTGTATGAAATTAATCACTTGGAATGTTAAGGGACTACGTTCCCCATCTAAGAGGACTTCTATACTGAAACACCTTAAGAGACTTAGGGCCGATATAGTATTATTGCAAGAAACACATTTAACTGAATCGGATTATTTCAGACTCAAACGTTTTTGGGTGGGTGCAGTTTATGGTTCACCAGCTATTAACCGTAAAGGCGGGGTAGTTATTCTTACACATAAAAATTTAGCCTGTACGGTATTATCTCAATATCAAGATGATGAAGGCAGGATATGTCATCTTCTTATTGACACTCCAGCGGGCAAATATAGCATATATAACGTTTATGGTCCCAACACTCAGAGACCTGATTTTTTAAAAAAAATGGAAAACCTCATTCTGCAAGATGACAATAATCTTAAAATAGTTGGTGGAGACCTAAATACTGTTCTTAATACAACTGAAGATAGAAAAAGAACTAAGACCCCTACTGTATATACTTCATCAGATAATATTTTATCCAACTTCCTTAATTCTACCTCCCTATCTGATTTATGGCATCATCTACACCCAGATGGTAGAGAATACTCTTTTTACTCTCACTCCCAAACTGCCTGGTCAAGAATAGACTACTGTTTAGTGTCTCTTGGCAGAGTAGAAGACTCTGAAATTCATGATATAGTAATTTCGGATCACTCCCCTGTTAGTCTACAATTAAGAGATATTTTTCAGAAGGGATCCGATATTATTTTGAGATTTCCTTCTCATTTAGCGAATGATGAATCATTTATCAAACTATTAAAAAAAATGGTGGTCAGACTTCTATTCTAACAATGCTGAACATACACAATCCCCAATACTTTTCTGGGAGACTGCAAAAGCAGTTCTAAGGGGCCAAATAATTTCTTATGTGGCTGCCCAGAAACAACTTTCCCAAGATCTGCGCTCTACATACACTCTTTTCCTGTCTTCCCCTACAGATGACAATAAATCTAAATGGACAGCAGCTAGACAAGCTTTCGAAATTGCACAGGAAAAACTCTATATACGCTATATATAGAGATCAATACATATCCCGTTTATTCCGCTATGGTAATAAATCAGGGAAAATGTTAGCTAACCTTGCTAAAGGACGTAGACCTACTACACATTTCCCTGCTCTCAAAGATACAGCGGGTAATATACAAAAAGTTCCTAAAGTCATATCACAACTTTTACAACAATTTTACCGCTCACTATATTCCAAAGATAGGCTTGATCTAGCTGCTGGTAAGAACTTTCTAGAGTCATTAACTCTACCTTCTCTTGATACACCTTCTCTTGATTCTCTCAACGCCCCAGTCACATTGGAGGAAATTACTGCCACTATCTCTACACTTAAAAATAACAAAGCTCCAGGCCCTGATGGCTATAGTGCGGAATTTTATAAATCTATGTCTTCTGTCATCTCCCCCACTCTTCTTTCTACTTTCCAAACTATTCTGACTGACCATCACATGCTCCCCTCGGGAGATACTGCATATATCAAAATACTACATAAACAGGGGAAGGATCCGACATCTCCTAATTCGTACAGGCCAATCTCTTTAATAAATGTAGAACTAAAATTGTTGGCAAAGATTATGACCAATAGATTGGCAGACATCCTACCATCACTAATAGGCAGCCATCAAGTTGGCTTTATAAAAGGACGTTCTGGTGTCACTAATATAAGAACGGTACTAGCGGCCCAGTCTGGTGTCCAATCTGGGGGTCGTTCCAGCCACTCTCCAGGTCTGTTGGCAATTGACGACGAAAAGGCTTTTGATAATATCAGCTGGGAGTGGCTGGACATGACCTTAACAAAATTTGGTATCACAGGTCAATTCAAAGATTTTATTTCCACAATATACACATCTCCGAAAGCTAGAATTCATACCCTGGGTTTCCTTTCAGATAGCTTTCCCTTACAAAAAGGTACCAGACAGGGTTGCCCCCTATCCCCTCTATTGTTCAATTTGGCGATGGAGCCTCTGGTTAGATATCTTATTTCTTCTGACTTTTTCTCAGGCATACGGGTTGGTTCCCAAGTCATCAAAGTTGCATGCTTTGCTGATGATACTTTAATATATTTAGATAACCCAGATCTACATGTTCCGGCAGTATTAGATGCCTTAAAATTTTTTGGTTCCTTCTCTGGGTATAGAATCAATATACATAAAAGTCAACTTCTTTACCTACTTCGGGTCCTGCGGGGGTCTCCATTGCTAAATCCTATATTACTTATCTTGGAATCCAGATTGGCAGAACTTCCTCCTCACTATATTCCCTGAACTATCGCCCTATAATTAAGAGAATAAAACAAGATCTCCAGAGATGGGAATCTCTACCATTGTCAATTCTAGGCCGTACCCACTTAATCAAAATTATGTGTTTTGGAAAACTGTTATATCCAATGCAAACAATACCCCTTTTACGCAAACATTCTGACGTCTCCCTACTCCAATCATATTTCACTAAATTTATTTGGCAATCAAAGAGACCTCGTATTGCCTATTCCACTCTCTGTCTCCCTACTTCTAAAGGTGGCGCTCAATGCCCAGATATTAGATTATATAATTTAGCCGCTCTCTTTCGCCATGCTAAAGATTGGATTATGGACACGTCATATTTCTCCAATATTTTAATCCTGAAAGCTTTAGCAGCACCTTGGCCTTTACCCACCCTGCTACATGCTAAATTACCAGAACTACCCCCAGAAATTAAGAGAAGTGTTATCTTTAAAGACACCATTGCCACATGGAAGGCGATACGAAAATTATATGGTTTACCCTTTTGCCTATCGAAAAGATTTCCTCTGTGGCATTCACCACTTTACCCACCTGACTCAGACAAATTAGATTACTCAGAGTGGCAGAGTGCACATGTTTCTTCTGTTGGGGATCTGCTGGATACTAATTCCAACACTTTCTTATCATGGGATATCGTCAGAACACGATTTAAATTGTCTTCATTTAATTTACCTCAATACGATTCTATAATTGAATTTCTTACTTCCAGAGTACGGGACATAGCAGAAGCAGAAAGTGATATAGAATTTGATAATCTATTCCCAACACCACCAGTTCATAATTCTTTATCACATACATATGGAGAACTTAGATCACGCTCTCAAAAGAATTTATCTAGACAAATTTTTTTTTTAAAAATGGTCCTCCGTAATTTTTTCAGAGGATCTGACCTAACAAATATTGAGAGGATCTCAACTGGTGCATTCTGCCACTCCTAATGTGGTTCTACGTGAAATACATTTCCGCTTTATACACAAGGCCATATATGCCTTTAATATTCCTTTTTCCAACTCCCACACTTCTCACATAAACAGTTGCCCGAAATGTTCACTTCCTAAAGCAGACTTGCTTCATTGTGCCTGGGCCTGCACGCGAGTGCAGGAATTTTGGGACTCTGTGCGGCTCTATCTTTTGTCCACTTGGGGCCATGCCATACCACTTCTCCCTCTTAGTTATCTTTTTCATTTTATTGATATAGACTATACTACTCCCTCTCCTAAATTACTTACTTCTAAAGGAATTTAACTCTATTAGTTTCCCTGAAATGTTTATTAAGACACTGGATACTGGATACTCTACCAGACATTTCTGAGGTAATCTCCGCTCTGAAGGAGATCTTTCATTGGGAACTTTTGGATGTATTGCGCACCAAAGAAAAATCAACAAAAACATTTATGTCCAAATGGACACAATTTCTAATTCATGATTTTACTATAGAAGAGAGAGACTCTGTCATTAATCAATTTAAGGGCACTGATTGGTATTGCATGGCCGCCCAAAAGGGAACTCTGGGAGCAATCCAAATATCTTAAGCTTTTCCCTTTCTCTGTTAAAGACAATTCTCTCCATTCTATTGGTAGCCAGGGCCGTATTTACCACTAGGCACCCGTGGTCCAGTGCCTAGGGCAGCACCTTGCAGGGGGGCAGCACCAGGGAGCAGGGGGACAGAAAAAACATATTTTTTTGTTTTTATTTTTTTAGTTTCCCGCCTCCCATTCAGACTTGCCAGTAAATCTGGTGTCTTTTCCAGGGGGGTGGGGGGTATGGTGGTATTGGTCAGGTCTGGTATCGCCAATAGGTGTGTAAGGATGGGGTGTTTTCAGGTTTAGTGCCTAGGGGAGCAGCAGCTGTTAATACAGCCCTGTTGGTAGCATATTTGAATATCTGACATCTATACCATGTTTTAAGGTGATATTATAGGTTACTGTTTTTCTACCTATGTTTTTGGTAAGACTATGTTGTATTGTATATGATAATATGTATTTTAAGGCTATTACAAAGGCTCATAGTATCTGTATGATATTGTAAACATACAATCCTTTGTTGCCTGTGAGCGACTTTCTTTTTGAATATGTAATGAATTTTCAATATGTATGTTCAAATATTACATAAGCCACTAATAAAATATCGTTTAAAAAAAAAATATGCCTAAACATACCCATACTACAGCTTCTCCTACCTCCTCAACACCTCTTAACAGTGATCCATTTGACATTCTGTTTGTTCCAGACAAGCAGCTCACCACTCTGGCTCTCAGGGAGATGCTGGTAGCCTTCAGGGACTCCAAACAGCTTTGTTTAGACCGTGCCATTACAGAAATCAAAGAATCCATACATAATGTGGAACAGAGGGTATGTGATACAGAGCAGAAAATCTCAGAGTTTGTAAATGAATACAACACCCTAATAGACTCACACTGGCACATGTCTGATGAAATCACACAACTGAAAGAGACACTGGCAGCGGTAGATGACAGATCTCGTGCTCACAATCTCAAACTCAGGGGCATACCCGAATCCATCCCAGTCTCTGATCTCTCTAACTATGCCCAGGGCTTCCTCCAGGACATTTTGCCATCCCACGCCCAAGAGGAACTTGCCATCGACTGGGCTCAACGCCTGCCTCGACCTGCCAACCTGCCACCAGAGACACCGAGAGATGCCATAGTGAGAGTGAGGTACCTGCATGTATAATCAGCCTTCCTCACAGCCACCAGAAAGTGGAAGGCTTTATCCACTAAATATTCAGAGATCTCAGTATTCCCAGACCTGTCCGCTACCACACTCAGATTCCGTAGGTCTCTTGCTCCAGTCACCTCCATTTTAAGGGACAAAGGAATCCCATATAAATGGTTGAACTCCTCATGCCTAACCATCGCTAGAGGATCTGAATGCTTCAAAATTCGAGATGTCAATGAGGGCTCGCAGCTTTTGCAGACATGGAACCTTGTTCAGCCCATGCAGGGTCCCTCTGGAACTTTGCCACCCTCCCAGAATACTGGAATTGACTGAGACACCACCTATCACGATGACTTTGCCTGGTGATTGCTACTATGTACAGACTCTTTGCCGGACATACGCTTCACGCATGTTTTGCTATCTACTTAGCCTTACTGAACTCTGAGCCCCCTCCTACCGACCGAAGCTCTGAGCTGGTGCTAATTAGCTCTGTCCATCTTTGGTCTTTGTATTTTGTTTGTCCTTGTATGTTGTTCTAGTGTTTTTCTATGTTTTGTTTGTAGGTTAGCACCGTGGATTTGCTATATATATACACCTCCTTAGCAACTATTTGCTATATTACCAACTTATCTTTCCACTCACCTCTGTAGTTTGGGTCATACTATCTGTATTGTTGCCCGGGGAAGCATTCCCTTTGTTTAAACGTATCTTTCCACTACAGGGACCCCCTCAGCTGTAGGTGTTAGTCCTTGTTTGTCTATGTGTCCCCACCCTCTACCCTGATTACCTTCAACATGCTACAACTTCCCTCACCTTCTGCGACCTAATACCTATGACTTCAGCTCCTATATATAGACGACTCACTATTATTGTGTTCGGATATCTGTGTGTACGCTACACATTTACTCATATTGGTTACGACCAGCTCCTATTCCCTGTTATTACTTCCCCATTTCCTGGTTTATTTGTTAGTTTATGTCTCTGTCTGGTGTGACACCTGCTCCCTCGTTAATAAGGGAATGAGCGTTGCTACTGCAGCATATATTCCATTCTTGTTATGCTTAGTTCTTGCAAACAACTTTGTGTGTACTCACCTTCACCAACCATTGCATATTGTTATGTGCTTTATTGCTTCACACCCTGTACACTCCCTTCCTCTCCCTCCACCTCCCCTCCTTTCCTTTCCTAGCCCCTCCATCCCCTGGCCCTCCATCTCCTTTCTCATCCTTTCCTTGTCCCCCCCTTCCCTCCTCTCCCCTCCTTTTGATTATCAACTATTACTGTTCTACGAATATTTTCTGCATTCATTTTGTGTGATATTGTTGTAATGAAAAACCTGAAAAACCTTTCAATAAGATACTTTCAAACATTAAAGAGGATGTACCATCAGGTACATTCTCTTTAATTTGACCCACCGATAGAACGGCGCCATCATGGGGAAGTCGGTGCCGCGGTCCATTGTTCGATCCGTGGTCCAATTACTATGTACAGCGCCGTTCTATGCACAGGTACCGGGCTGGTGCTGAAGCACAGGAGGCCGACCGGCCCGCCCCCAGTTGGAGGGAATTCCCTCCCCTCTATGACGCGGCTTCTTTAGAATCAATGTAATCAAAAAAATCATAGTAATCAAAAAATGGACCGCGGCACTGGCTTCCCCGTGAGGGCGCTGTTCTATCGGTGGGTCAAATTAAAGAGGATGTACCTGATGGTACATCCTCTTTAAATCGTTCACCCTATTACACAGGACGTTACTTATGGTCGTTCTTAAGCTCATCCTTTCCCGGCTAATAGACCAGGGAACGGCCAAACGACGTGTTATTACACCAGACGCTGTATGAACGATTTGTGAACAGTCAACAATGAAAATAGGTCCAGATTCTATCAAATGATCAATTATTTTTCGTTGGTCGTTTAATCGTTGCCTGCTATTACACGAAACAAATTGTTTAAATTTGAACGATCTAACGATTTTTTGAACGATAATTGTCCCGTGTAATATGTCCCTAAGGCTAGGTTCACACTGTGTTGTTTGCATTAGTTTCACTGTATCCAATTTTGAATGTTAATGTTGTAATTAGAGATGAGCGAATCTACAATCGGAACAAAGCAAATCGCTTTGATCCTATCTGCATTCTGCCTGTCAGGTTGGGCGCTTTGAAGTCTGCCTAGCTCACTGCCGCTTCTCTTCAGGTGCTGGGAAAAGATGGATCCAGTCCTGGGAAACTGGGAGAAGTTTCATAAAACTGGATCCAGTTTTTCCCAGCACCAAAGCCCTGCAGCCTGACTCACAGAATGCAGATAGGAACAAAGCCATTCGTTCCTACTGTTGATTCGCTCATCTCTAAAACGTGGTGAACCATGTGTTTGTGTACAGTACATTTTTTGTAAGACAATGGAAAACAGAGCCTGATGGACGGCATACAACTGCATAGCTTTTTTTCTCCCAAAACACGGATACGTTAAACACAGGGCCGTTTCTAGGTAATTTGAACTACAGGGCGACCCTTACTAAAAGCGCCCCCCCCCCCCCTCCCAAAAGTGATGTTGGGTGGGGGGGGGGGGTTGGGGAAGGGGTTGTTACTAGGGAGAAGCAGGTGATGTCTTCTTTGTTCTGAAGCATCACTTTCCTTTTCCTCTCCTTCTGGCCCAGACCACCATGATGATTTCTTGCAGCTACAATTAGTCTCTTCTGAACCTGCCAGATAAACGTTTTAGGCTCCGCACTTTTACAACATCCACTTTTTTGTGTCATGTGCAGTAAATTCAGTAGGTATGTGGGTTGCCCCCTGTATATAGGATCCACAGTTGTGCCCCCATATAGTAATAATCTCCCCTGTGCTGCATCCGGCATAGTAATAATCCCCCCCATGATGTCCCCATAGTAATAATCCCCCTGTGCTGTCCGCATAGTAATAATCCACCCTGTGCTCTGCCCTTTAGTAATATCCCCCCTGTGCTCCCCCCCCATAGTAATAATCCCCCCCCCCGATGGTCTGCCCCTTACAAAAAATCTCCCCTATGTTCTGCCCCTGAGTAATAATCCCCCCCCCCTGTGTATAGTGTGACTGTGTGGCAGGTAGAGGTTCTCTCGCAGGATACGGGGAGGGGGGGGGGTAGTTTGGGGATGTGGGCTGGGAGGGTATATGTTGTTGATGTTATATGTACATAAGAACAAGAAATGAGATACGATAGCAGAAGAAAAGGCACATGACTTGGTGTTCCAATGGGTACATTTATATGAACAATTACTGATGATAGTATTACTAGGAACACACAGTGTATTTCATTTCATGTGATACCATGTTGTTTAATGGCAGCATGTAGCTGCACCTTATAACTCATGTTTTGTTATATAAAAATGTGTTGAAAAAACAAAAATATATTAAAATAATAATAATAATAATAATAATAATCCCCACTGTACTTTGCCCCTTAGTAATATCCCCCTGTGCTCCCCCCATAGTAATACCCCCCCTGTGCTTCCCTCCCATAGTAATAATCCCCCCTGTGCTCTGTGCCTTAGTTATATCCTCCCATGGTCCCCCCATAGTAACAATCCCCCTGTGCTCCCCCCAGAGTAATAATCCCCCCCAGTGATCTGCCCCATAGTTAAAATCCCCCCTATGTTGTCCCCATATTAATAATGCCCCCTGTGCTCTGCCCCCCCCCCCCCAAAAAAAAAAAAGAAAACCATTATCCTCACCTTAATAGAGTAACATACAGCGGGTCCCTGTCTCATCTTCTCCATCCAGCAGGCACAGTGATATGACGTCACTGCGCCTGCTGGAGGGAGAGGATGTGTGAGGGGGCAGCAGTCTGACAGTTGCTGAGCATTCGGCGGAGCGCGGTCTGGGAGGTGGGAGTTGCGGCCAGGGCCAGTGATGAGGAGAGTGGCCGGAGCAGGTGATGAGGCGGGCGGGCGGCCAGGGGTGTCACCAGCGCCCCATAGCTGTCAGCACTCCGTGTTGTCGCCCGGCCCGCCCACCTCTAGAAACGGCCATGGTTAAACGGACAGCAAAAAAAACAGGTGTTGCCCTAACCTCACTATGTATATTTTTTCTGTCGATGTAGCCATTCTTTTTTTCCCAGAAAAGTTGTATGGTGCTATATTAGGGTCCATATAATTTATGAACATTTAATAATTTCTATAGGTAGGAATGGGGGGAAAAATGTAAATCTGCCAGTGCAAAAACTCACAATAATAGAATGGTCAGCAGTTAAAGTCGGCAAAGTATGGGAAGTTAAAGTACAAAATCAGAATCCAGAAGCGAGGTCAAGGTCACAAAAGCCAAAGGTCAGAATTTGTACACACGGTCAGGGAACTAGGCACCAGCACAGGCAGAGAACTTGTGACAAAATGAAAGACTTATAGGGCTAGAAGTCCCAGCCCAACCCAGATACTGACAGCAAACTGGGCGAGTCAGCTGTCAGTCAAATCACTGTGATCGCAAACACCTAGTGCTGATCAGCAGGTGGAGTGCAACGCTGGATACTGCTACAACCAGGAGCAGTAGAGCAGAGTATAGCAAAAACATAAGCATTCTGGTTGCTATGGAAGCTGAGCTCTTAACAGCTCATAACCGTATTAACTATATAACAACTAATCAGATTGCTTCTTTCTTTTTGAAAAAGGACTTTGAAAAATGAAAGCTTGAATCTTTGCTGTTCCTATGCTCATAATAGTTGTTGTTCCTATTTTCAGAACAGTTATAATAAGGGACGTTACAGTACTATATCTTCTGATCGCTGATTGGTGTACTCCGTAGTAAACTGACTAAACTGGCAAAATAAAAAACTTTAATGGTGCGTTCACACCTACAGGATCTGCAGCTGATTTTCTGCAGCAGATTTCATTTAAATAACTGATCACAGCATCAAATCAGCTGCAGATCTGCTGCAGATCCTGTAGGTGTGAACGCGCGCTAATAAGGGTATAAACACACACACCGTATAGGCAGCGTATTTACTGCTGCGATACGCAGCAAATACGCAACAAATACGCAGCAGATTAGATAAAATAACTGAACACAGCATCAAATCTGCACCATCAAATCTGCTGCAGATCTGCAGCGAATTTGCTGCGTATCTGCTGCGTATACGGTGTGTGTTTTTGTACCCTAAGGGTACAAACACACACACACACACCGTATACGCAGCAGATACGCAGCAGATCTGCTGCAGATTTGATGCTGTGTTCTGTTATATAGATCTAATCTGCTGTGTATCCGCTGCGCATCTGCTGCGTATCTGCTGCGTATCGCAGCAGTAAATACGCAGTGTATACGGTGTGTGTGTTTGTACCCTTTAAGGCTGCGTTCACACTACGTATATTTCAGTCAGTATATGTATATTTCAGTCAGTATTGCAACCAAAACCAGGAGTGGATTAAAAACACAGAAAGGATCTGTTCACACAATGTTGAAATTGAGTGGATGGCCGCCATTTAATGGCAAATATTTGCTGTTATTTTAGAACAACGGCTGTTGTATTGAAATAATGGCAGTTATTTACTGTTATATCGCGGCCATCCACTCAATTTCAACATTGTGTGAACAGATCCTTTCTGTGTTTTTAATCCACTCCTGGTTTTGGTTGCAATATGAGGACCACAATACTGAGTGAAATATACGTAGTGTGAACCCAGCCTAAAGGTACAAACACACACACTGTATATGCAGCGTATTTACTGCTGCGATACGCAGCAGATACGCAGCAGATTAGATCTAAATAACTGAAGACAGTATCAAATCTGCACCACCAAATCTGCTGCGTATCTGCTGCGTATACGGTGTGTGTGTTTGTACCCTAAGGGTACGTTCACACGTACAGGATCCACAGCAGATTTGATCGCTTTAAGGTTGGGTTCACACGCTGTAACTGTGCGGCTGTATTTTTTATGCGGCTGTAAATGTGCGGGTGAAACTCCGGCCGTGGGAAAAAATAGACATGCGGCTCAAAACATACGGTCATTTACTTGGAAATCTGGTTCAACTAAAAATAACAAATCAAATCTTAAGAAAGTGATGCAAACACCTCTGGATGCATCTGGGAAAGCAGGGAACACAGTTTACATAAATTGCTATTACCGGGGTTTGCGATCCTCTGCACTATAGCCGATGTCTCTCATGGTTAATATATTGAATTAATAAAACACATTTTCTTTCTAATAAAGTCCCTTTTATTGTTCAATAATTAAATGTAAACGATTCCATCATTTTGCAATTAAATATACTGTTAAAATATATATATAAATAAATGTATAT
Source organism: Dendropsophus ebraccatus (assembly GCF_027789765.1). Classification (NCBI taxonomy): domain Eukaryota; kingdom Metazoa; phylum Chordata; class Amphibia; order Anura; family Hylidae; genus Dendropsophus; species Dendropsophus ebraccatus. The sequence goes on along the minus strand of NC_091456.1, from coordinate 118,078,245 downwards.
TTATATATATATTTATTTTTTGACAGTATATTTAATTGCACAATGATGGATTCGTTAGAATTAAATTATTGAACAAAGAAACTGTATTTATTTCAACGAAAATGTGTTTTATTAATTAAATATTAATTAGTACAGGAAGCTCTATAAGCCAGTAATTCATATTCCCGGCAATAGAGCATTCTGTACTAATCATCACTTTACTTTAATTAAAACATCAAATGTTTCTTCTAATTATGTTATCACAATAGCATTATTAGAAGAAACATTTAGAATTATATGTGCGCTCAGCTGATTGGCTGTTCGGCTGAGCGCACATATAATGAGCCGGTCCGCAGTACAGTCACTTCATTGTGCTGCGGACCAGCGAAGAGGACACATCGGGGTGAGTATAGAGCTCTCCCCACCCCCTCCCCTGCACTGCACCCCTCCCAGCAAGGAAGGGGGGTCACTTAACCCCTTCCTTGCTGGGATGGGTGCAGTCTGACATCAGTCTGGCCCCCAGGGGGTTAAGGGGGATGCAATACATCCTCCCTTAACCCCTTGGGGGTCAGACTGTAAGCAGCGATCTGTAAAGATGCTGCATACTGTAAGGTGCACAACACCGCTCACAATGATGGGTGTTGTGCTCCTGTTTGTGTGTTTTTTGTGTGTTTCTCCCTTTTTGTTTTTCAGATATCGGTATCCTGGGGATTACGTTGGATTCCGTGGACTACGTCGATGACCAGCGGTTGTTGTTTGAATTTTTTTAATAAAATGGTCAATGAGGGGTGTGGGGGTGTTTTTATTTGAATAAAAAAAAAATTAAACTTGTGTCTTGTCTTTATTTCTTTACTTTATAGACTTAGTAGTGGAAGCCGTCTAATAGACGGAATCCATTACTAAGTTGGGGCCTAGTGTTAGCCGGTATAAAATGGCTAACACTAACCCCCTATTATTACCCCAGTACCCAATGCCACCAGGGGTACTGGGAAGAGCCGGGTGCCAGTGGTCCCGGAGCGTCAAAATTGGCGCTCCTGGACCGGGCGGCAGCGGGCTGGTAAGATTTAGGCTGGGGAGGGCCTAAACCAATGGCTCTTCCCACCCTGGTGTTACCAGGCTGCTGTCGTTTGGTTTTTAACCCGGCTGGTTATAAAAATAGGGGGGACCCTATGCGTTTTTTTTAATTATTTATTTATTAAAAAAAAAACCGCATAGGGTCCCCCCTATTTTTTATAACCAGCCGGGTTAAAAACCAAACGACAGCAGCCTGGTAACACCAGGGTGGGAAGAGCCATTGTTTTAGGCCCTCCCCAGCCTAAATCTTACCAGCCTGCTGCCGCCCGGTCCAGGAGCGCCAATTTTGACGCTCCGGGACCACTGGCACCCGGCTCTTCCCAGTACCCCTGGTGGCATTGGGTACTGGGCTAATAATAGGGGGTTAGTGTTAGCCATTTTATACCGGCTAACACTAGGCCCCAACTTAGTAATGGATTCCGTCTATTAGACGGCTTCCACTATTAAGTCTATAAAGTAAAGAAATAAAGACAAGACACAAGTTTAAAATTTTTTTTATTCAAATAAAAACACCCCCACACCCCTCATTGACCATTTTATTAAAAAAATTCAAACAACAACCGCTGGTCATCGACATAGTCCACGGAATCCAACGTAATCCCCAGGATACCGATATCTGAAAAACAAAAAGGGAGAAACACACAAAAAACACACAAACAGGAGCACAACACCCATCATTGTGAGCGGTGTTGTGCACCTTACAGTATGCAGTATCTTTACAGATCGCTGCTTACAGTCTGACCCCCAAGGGGTTAAGGGAGGATGTATTGCATCCCCCTTAACCCCCTGGGGGCCAGACTGATGTCAGACTGCACCCATCCCAGCAAGGAAGGGGTTAAGTGACCCCCCTTCCTTGCTGGGAGGGGTGCAGTGCCGGGGAGGGGGTGGGGAGAGCTCTATACTCACCCCGATGTGTCCTCTTCGCTGGTCCGCAGCACAATGAAGTCACTGTACTGCGGACCGGCTCTTTATATGTGCGCTCAGCCGAACAGCCAATCAGCTGAGCGCACATATAATTCTAAATGTTTCTTCTAATAATGGTATTGTCATAACATAATTAGAAGAAACATTTGATGTTTTAATTAAAGTAAAGTGATGATTAGTACAGAATGCTCTATTGCCGGGAATATGAATTACCGGCTTATAGAGCTTCCTGTACTAATTAATATTTAATTAATAAAACACATTTTCGTGGAAATAAATTCAGTTTCGTTGGTCAATAATTTAATTCTAACGAATCCATCATTGTGCAATTCAATATACTGTCAAAAAATAAATATATAGATAAATATACATTTATTTATATATCTATTTTTTTTAACAGTATATTTAATTGCAAAATGATGGATTCGTTAGAAATAAATTATTGACCAACGAAAGTGTCTTGATTACAAAGAAAATGTGTTTGATTAATTTAATATATTAACTATTAGAGGCATCGGCATTCGGCATCATTGCCGGCTATTTTTGAAGTACTCCGTACGGACCGCCTGTCAATCCACGGCCGCATGTCCAGCCGCAAACAATGGTCTTGTTCATTTTTTACGGGTCCGTTTACGATAGGGCCGTAGATTCAGAGATAGTGTGCACTGTGCAGCCGCATATCCTATACTTCCAAGCATACACACGAACCACCAAAAATACCGCCGCACAATTACAGCCGCAAATACAGCCGCACTCTTACAACGTGTGAACCGAGCCCCCGGGTACAAACACACACAGCGTATACGCAGCAGATACGCAGCAGATTTGATGCTGTGTTCAGTTATTTAGATCTAATCTGCTGCGTATTTGCTGCGTATCGCAGCAGTAAATACGCAGCGTATATGCCGTGTGTGTTTGTACCCTTAGGGTACAAACCCACTTGACGTATTTGCTGCGTGAATCAGTCTTAAAAATAAGCAGGCAAAACGCAGGTTGGCTTTATACAATTGTTCTGTGTTAAAATATGCAATTGCGTATTTTTGAAGTGTGAAGCTACATGCATTTTTCGCACAGGTTGTTAACAACTGATGCTTTGCTAACAACAAGCTTCACGCTTCAAAAATTCGCAATTGCGTATTTTAACGCAGAACAATTGTATAAAGCCAACCTGCGTTTTGCCTGCTTATTTTTAAGACTGATTCACGCAGCAAATGCATCAAGTGGGTTTGTACCCTAAAGGGGTACTCCGGCTAGAGGTAAAAAAAAAATATAAAAATAAACCAGCTGCAAAAGCATCTAGCATTGTTTACCTGTATGACCCAGTTCTGAAACTACTGTGTTTCCCCGAGAATAAGAGTGCCTTACATTATTTTGTTGCTCCCAAAGAGGCACTATGGAGGAGATTTATCGAACATGGTGTAAAGTAGAATTGTCTCAGTTGCTCCTAGCAACCAATCAGATTCCACCTTTCATTTTCCAAACAATCTGTGAGGAATGTAAAGTGCTGCTACGTAACTATGTAATGTAAAGTGGAATCTGATCTGTTGGTAGGGAGCAGGCCTGTATTTAGAGTTCATGCTGCCCTAGGCACTTTGCACGCTGGTATATACCCTGGCACTTGAGTGCCGCTCCGCTTGATGCCCGCTGTTCTCATCAAACAGACATGATGGAGGAAGGAAGGAGGCCGGGGGCGTAGTGCCTGCAGCTGTTGTAATTGGGTCCTAGGTGCATTATACACTGGATGCTTTGTGGCATATAAGAATACATAGATCTGTGGGGGCTCAGTGCAGGGAAGTGACCCCAGAACATCACTAATAGGGGATAGAACAAAAACATCTCCCCCTATCCCCTATCAGTGATGTTCTGGGGTCACTTCCCTACACTGAACCCCCACAGAACTATGTATTATTATATGCCACAAAGCATCCAGTGTATAATGCACCTAGGACCCAACTACAGCAGCTGCAGGCACTACAACTCCCAGCATATCCTGAGGGCTGCAGACTGTTCTGGGAGTTGTAGTGCCTGCAGCTGTTGTAGTTGGGTCCTGGAGGCATTGTGGGAGATCAGAATACATAGATCTGTGGGGGCTCAGTGTAGGGAAGTGACCCCAGAACAGCACTAATATGGGGGGTAGATGGTTTTGTTCTATCCCCTATTAGTGATGTTCGGGGGTCACTTCCCTTCACTGAGCCCCCACAGATCTCTGTATTCTGATCTCCCACAAAGCCTCCAGTGTATAATGCACCTAGGACTCAACTACAACAGCTGCAGGCACTACAACTCACAGCATTTACTGACAGTCTACAGCCTTTAGGATATGCTGGGAGTTGTAGTGCCTGCAGCTCTTGTAGTTGGGTCCTAGTTTGCGCTAGTGTACTGTAGTGACCGCAGGGCTGTGTCAGTACACTACCACAAACAATACACTGACCCATTGAGACCCCAATGGTACACAGGCTCTGCACACTATAAAAGTGATTACAGTGCAGTTACTAATGACTCACAGGTGACGTCTTCTCGAATTGCCGTCGCTAACTTTTTGCTTTCTTCTCCATCTGGCGCAGCATCATGAAGACTTCTCCGACCACAACTCGTCTGCAGTGTGGGCAGCTGGGGGTGACAGGGGGAGAGGCTGAGGGGGTCAGGAGAAGAGGCTGAGGGGGGCAGGGGGAGAGGCTGAGGGGGGCAGGAGGAGAGGCTGAGGGGCAGGGGGAGAGTCTGGGGGGCAGGGGGAGAGTCTGGGGGGCAGGGGGAGAGGCCGGGGGGCCAAGGGAGAGGCTGGGGGGCAGGGGAGAGGCTGAGGGGCAAGGGAGAGGCTGAGGATTAGGGGGAAAGGCTGGGGGGCAGCTGAGGATGCAGAGGGGGGGGAAGACGCTGGGGGGCAGAGAGGAGAGGCTGGGGGGAGAGACGGAGCGGCTGGGAGCAGGAGCAGGATGGGCAGGCAGGCTGGTTCCCACTCCCCATACAGTGCCGAGGTCCGAAGTCCGGGGTGAGCTTCCGGCACACATAGCCTGACTGAGGCCGGAAGCTCACAGCTGCAGCCCCGTGATGCCCGATCTTCTCTCCTGCTCGGCGGCGCTCACGTGATGTGACGTCATCGCCGAGCAGGAGAGAAGATCCGGACCGCGGGGCCGCAGCTGTGAGCTTCCGGCCTCTGTCAGGCTGTGTGTGCCGGAAGCTCACCCCGGCCCCGCACCCTGGACCTCGGTGCTGTATGGGGGGAGGGAACCAGCCTGCCTGCCCATCCTGCTCCCGGCCGCTCTGTTCCCCCCCCCCCCCCCGGCGCGGACTAGGCACCCGTGGGCCGGTGCCTACAGAGGGGGTTTTTAAAAAAAATAAAAAAATATTAGTGGCAAATACGGCCCTGCTAGGGGGAACTAACAATTCTACGTTACACCAGCATAGTTGCCAACATTTGAAAATTTTTTCCAGGGACACCTAAGTGCTGACAACAAGGGGTGTGGCTTATTGTGGGTGTGGCTTACAGTGGGTGTGGCTTGCGGAGTGTGGCTTTTCACCAGTGATGTATTATGATGTTCTGCAGCAGCTGTGCTATATGCTGGAATTTGTAATACGACAATTACAGCTAAAAGATGATGTCTGGTTCTTTATAAAGTAAGAGGCTGTACTTCACATGATGATGTCTGGTTCTTTATAAAGTAAGAGGCTGTACTTCACATGAAAATCAAAACTCGCATGTAAAAATCGCACCAAACACGCAGCGTTAAAAACGCAGCGATACGGTACGTGCAGGGGCGTAGCTAGGGGTTCAGTCTAGGGGGGGCGAGCAAGTCTGAGTGGGCCCCAGACCGATTATGTTACCCAAAGGGAACCTCACTTGACAACAATGCTTTCTAAATAATAAAGGGTATATTCTGCTCCATTACTCATAGTGAATTAAGATTAAGAGCAGTGTTAGAGGCTTCTACATTTACATATATAGACACATAAAATGAAAGAGGTTCTTCAGGATAAGAAAAACATGATTGCTCTCTTCTAGAAAAAAACACCACCCCTGTCTTTAGTGTGTGTGTGTGTGTGTGTGTGTGTGTGTGTGTGTGTGTGTGTGTGTGGTATTGAAGCTCAGTTGCTTTCCACATGTCCCACACTGTTTTCCACATGATCAGCTCCCCCTGTTTCCACATGTACAGCTCCCCCTGTTTCCACATGTCCAGCTCCCTGTGTTTTCACATGTCCAGCTCCCCCAGTTTTCCACATGTCCAGCTCCCCCTGTTTCCACATGTCCAGCTCCCTCTGTTTCCACATGTCCAGCTCCCCCTGTTTCCACATGTCCAGCTCCTTCAGTTTTCCACATGTCCAGCTCCCCCAGTTTTCCACATGTCCAGCTGCCCCAGTTTCCCACATGTCCAGCTCCCCCAGTTTCCACATGTCCAGCTCCCTCTATTTCCACATGTCCAGCTCCCCCAGTTTTCCACATGTGCAGCTCCCCCTGTTTCCACATGTCCAGCTCCCTCTGTTTCCACATGTCCAGCTCCCCCTGTTTCCACATGTCCAGCTCCCCCAGTTTTCCACATGTCCAGCTCCCCCTGTTTCCACATGTCCAGCTCCCTCTGTTTCCACATGTCCAGCTCCCCCTGTTTCCACATGTCCAGCTCCTTCAGTTTTCCACATGTCCAGCTCCCCCAGTTTTCCACATGTCCAGCTCCCCCAGTTTTCCACATGTCCAGCTCCCCCAGTTTCCACATGTCCAGCTCCCTCTATTTCCACATGTCCAGCTCCCCCAGTTTTCCACATGTCCAGCTCCCCCTGTTTCCACATGTCCAGCTCCCTCTGTTTCCACATGTCCAGCTCCCCTGTTTCCACATGTCCAGCTCCTTCAGTTTTCCACATGTCCAGCTCCCCCAGTTTTCCACATGTCCAGCTGCCCCAGTTTCCCACATGTCCAGCTCCCCCAGTTTTCCACATGTCCAGCTCCCCCAGTTTTCCACATGTCCAGCTCCCCAGTTTTCCACATGTCCAGCTCCCCCTGTTTCCACATGTCCAGCTCCCCCAGTTTCCACATGTCCAGCTCCCTCTGTTTCCACATGTCCAGCTCCCCCAGTTTTCCACATGTCCAGCTCCCTCTGTTTCCACATGTCGAGCTCCCCCTGTTTCCACATGTCCAGCTCCTTCAGTTTTCCACATGTCCAGCTCCCCCAGTTTTCCACATGTCCAGCTGCCCCAGTTTCCCACATGTCCAGCTCCCCCAGTTTTCCACATGTCCAGCTCCCCCAGTTTTCCACATGTCCAGCTCCCCAGTTTTCCACATGTCCAGCTCCCCCTGTTTCCACAAGTCCAGCTCCCTCTGTTTCCACATGTCCAGCTCCCCCTGTTTCCACATGTACAGCTCCCCCTGTTTCCACATGTCAAGCTCCCCCTGTTTTCCACATGTCCAGCTCCCCCAGTTTTCCACATGTCCAGCTCCCCCAGTTTTCCACATGTCCAGCTCCCCCTGTTTCCACATGTCCAGCTCCCCCAGTTTTCCACATGTCCAGCTCCCCCTGTTTCCACATGTCCAGCTCCCCCAGTTTTCCACATGTCCAGCTCCCCCAGTTTTCCACATGTCCAGCTCCCCCAGTTTTCCACATGTCCAGCTCCCCCAGTTTTCCACATGTCCAGCTCCCCCAGTTTTCCACATGTCCAGCTCCCCCAGTTTCCACATGTCCAGCTCCCCCAGTTTTCCACATGTCCAGCTCCCCCTGTTTCCACATGTCCAGCACCTCCCCCCCCCCCCTGTTTTCCACATGTCCAGCACCTCCCCCCCCCCCCTGTTTTCCACATGTCCAGCACCTCCCGCCCCCCCCCTGTTTTCCACATGTCCAGGTCAGCCTTCCCCTATTTATCAGCTGGGTTGTCTGTCCCTGTGTGCAGCAGCAGCAGTCATAGGCGGCCGTCCGGCTCTGACCTGGTGCGAGCGCGGGAGACGGAACAGCGCGGCGCCAGAGGTGATTGACAGGTGGGCGGGCCAGGGCGGCGCACGTACCAGCAGCGGTGCGCTGAGGCCGTACACAACCTCAGTTCACTCACTGCACTCACCCATCCGATGGCAGGTGATGGCGGGCGGCGGCGGGCATCGGCATCACATTATAATGGGGGCGGCAGCAGCAGCAGTCATAGGCGGCCGTCCGGCACTGACCTGGTGCGAGCGCGGGAGATGGAACAGCGTGGCACCAGAGGTGATTGATAGGTGGGTGGGCCAGGGCGGCGCACGTACCCGCAGCGGTGCGCTGAGGCCGTACGCAACCTCAGTGCACCTGATCAGGTTAAGATGGCGGCGGGAGGGGGCTGTGGCTGCACTCACCCATCCAATGGCGGGCGATGGCGGGCGGCGGCGGGCAGCGGCGTAAAAAATCTCTGGAGATCACAGTGGGCCCCTGCCAGAGTGGGCCCGGGGGCGGCCGCCCCCCCCTGCCCCCATCAAATTTCGCTACTGGGTACGTGTGAAGCTACTCATAAAGGTGAACGGTGCTACAATGACATCATAATCCACATGGGACCTCATAATACACACCTCACCTGCTGCAGCACAATATAATACACACTACAGCTTCTGCAGAACCTCATAACACACCCCAGCTGCTGCAGAACCTCATAACACACCCCAGCTGCTGCTGAACCTCATAAAACACCTCCGCTGCCGCTGAACCTCATAACACACCCCAACTGCTGCTGAACCTCATAACACACCTCAGCTGCCGCTGAACCTCATAACACACCCCAACTGCTGCTGAACCTCATAACACAGCCCAGCTGCTGAAGAACCTAGCATAGAGGGAGTGTGAGCTGGATCCAGACATAAATGATTGTTTCCTCAAAATTAGGGCAGTGCCGACAAAATTGGGACTGTTGGCAACTATGAGAGCAGCAGTAGTCATATGAGCAATAAATCACCATGTTGTACATATTATTGAGCATGGAAAGGCACTGCATATATTAACCTAATTATTCTCCATCAGGCCATCATATAGCGCAGAATATCCATATCCGAATGTACGCAAAAGGTGTGCGCTATGCTTCTTGTTAGGGTACAAACACACACAGCAGATACGCAGCAGATACGCAGCAGATTTGATACTGTGTTCAGTTATTTAGATCTAATCTGCTGCGTATCTGCTGCGTATCTGCTGCGTATCGCAGCAGTAAATACGCAGCGTATATGCCGTGTGTGTTTGTACCCTTAAACTTGACGTATTTGCTGCGTGAATCAGTGTTAAAAATAAGCAGGCAAAACGCAGGTTTGCTTTATACAATTGTTCTGCGTTAAAATACGCAATTGCGTATTTTTGAAGCGTGAAGCTACATGCGTTTTTCGCACAGGTTGTTAACAACTGATGCTTTGCTAACAACAAGCTTCACGCTTCAAAAATACGCAATTGCGTATTTTAACGCATTCAAAAATACGCAATTGAACAATTGTATAAAGCCAACCTGCGTTTTGCCTGCTTATTTTTAACACTGATTCACGCAGCAAATACGTCAAGTGGGTTTGTACCCTTAAAGTACTACTATCATTTACAGAAGACTTCTAACATGTTACCCTGAAGGATATTGCTATCCTTAGAGATGCCCCACTATTTGGTTGGGAAACTGCTCACAATTCCATAGAAGCAGGAACAATAGCTTGGGACTGCAAAACTACAACTCTCAGGGTAGGAGTTGTAGTTCTGCAGCAGCAGGAAAGTGAAAGGATAGAGATCACTGCCCAAAAATACTAAGGAAACTTCACCTTTATAAGGCTATGTTCACACTACGTAAGTCTCCGGACGTAGCGCGTTCTGTGAATAAGCGGCCGGAGACTTACGTAGTTTGCGTACTATGGAAAGTATACGATGTATAAATACAATTTTCTTATACTGGAGTATCCCTTTAAGCCTAAGAAAAGGAAGGTGTTTCCTATACATGAAAATATTAAAGATTTTATCATGGCTGAGTGGAAGGAGCCTGAAAAGAGGTTGTTTATCCCCAAAGATTTTAAAAATAGGATGCTTTTTCATGATAAGGACACTGAAGCATGGTCTGACATACCCAAAGTGGATGTACAGGTTACTAAGGTTGTTTACAAGACCTCCCTGCCATTTGAGGACGTTGAAAGATTTAATGGACAGGAAGATGAAGGAGCTTTTAAGGAAGTCCTGGGAGGCCTCTAAGGCCATCCTTATTTCTAATATTTCTGCTAATAATGTATCTAGGGCCCTATTTGTGTGGCTGGAACAACTAGAAGCCCACATTGGAAGATCTTCTTCTTCTCCCTTCCCCTCTCAAAATTTTTCATTACCCACTTCAATTCAAAAACCTTGATTAATTGTGTAAAGAAAGGAGTACAGGATCTCCTCACTTTAGATGCCATTGTTCCTGTACCTCAACAGGAAGTCAGTCAGGGTCACTGCTCTACCCTCTTCCTTGTCCCCAAGCCCAACAGGACTTTCAGAACAATTATAAATGTCAAGTTCCTGAATCAGTTTATCCGATACAAAAAATTCAAGATGGAGAGCACAAAGACTACCATCCCACTGATTCATCAGGGAGCATCCATGGCTACATTGGACCTGAAGGATGCATTTTTTCCATCCAGACCATCAAAGATTCCTTAGGTTTGCAGTGCTAGAATATCAAACCCTGCATTATCAGTTCAAGGCCTTGCCATTCGGCATATCATCAGCCCCTTGGCTATTCCCCAAGGTTATGTAAGAGGTGGTGGTGCATCTCAGAAAAAAAGGGATTATCATCATACCCTACCTGGATGACCTTATCCTGGTAGCCTCATCTCCTTCCCTTTTGTCTCCATGTTTAACAGACCGTAACTACCTTGCAAGGTTTTGGCTGGATACTGAACTTAAAGAGACTCTGTAGCCACAATCGACCCCCCCAAACCACTTGTACCTTCAGATAGCTGCTTTTAATCCAAGATCTTTCCTGGGGTCCGTTCGGCAGGTGATGCAGTTATTGTCATAAAAAAAACAACTTTAGGGGTGCCTTCACACCTACCGGATCCACAGCGGATCTCACTTCTGCGGATTCGAAGCGAAAACCGCTGCGGATCCGATATCAATTCACCCCTATGATAGCACATATTCGCAGCAGGATTAACATCCCGCTGTGAATATGTGCTTTAACTCCCTGGTGCCCGCAGCCCCGCCGTCGCATCCCCGGCAGATTCCCCCCATCCCGGCCACATCCCCCCATCAGCCCACCCCCAGCCCGCCGCCGCCCGCATCCCGCCGCCGAGAGCATACAGCCTCAGCTGAGCGGGATCGGAGCTGGGAGCCTCACTGCAGCCGCGCCGTCGAGCAGGTAATGTATGCTTGCGACGGCGGGCCAGATATGGGCTGATGGGGGGGGATGTGCCGCCGCGGGGGGTGGGGGATGCGACGGCGGGGCTACGGGCACCAGGGAGTTAAAGCACATATTCACAGCGGGATGTTTATCCCGCTGCGAATATGTGCTATCATAGGGGTGAATTGATACCGGATCCGCAGCTGCTCTCGCTTGGAATCCGCAGAAGTGAGATCCGCTGTGGATCCGGTAGGTGTGAAGGCACCCTAAGGGTACAAACACACACACCATATACGCAGCAGATCTGCAGCAGATTTGATGGTGCAGATTTGATGCTGTGTTCAGTTATTTAGATCTAATCTGCTACGTATCCGCTGCGTATCTGCTGCGTATCGCAGCAGAAAATACGCTGCGATATGGTGTGTGGGTTTGAACCCTTTAAGAGCGACCTGGGTCCCTTTAAGAGCGAAATATGTCCCATTAAGAGCGAAATGGGTCCCTTTAAGAGCGACTTGGGTCCCTTTAAGAGCGCCCTGGGTTCCTTTAAGTGTGAAATATGTCCCTTTAAGAGCAACAATGGGTCCCTTTAAGAGCGACCTGGGTCCCTTTAAGAGCGACCTGGGTCCCTTTAAGAGCGACCTGGGTCCCTTTAAGAGCGACCTGGGTCCCTTTAAGAGCGACCTGGGTCCCTTTAAGAGCGACCTGGGTCCCTTTTAAGAGCGACCTGGGTCCCTTTAAGAGCGACCTGGGTCCCTTTAAGAGCGACCTGGGTCCCTTTAAACAGAGCAAAATGGGTCCCTTTAAGAGCGACCTGGGTCCCTTTAAGAGCGACCTGGGTCCCTTTAAGAGCAAAATATGTCCCTTTAAGAGCGAAATATGTTCCTTTAAGAGCAAAATGGGTCCCTTTAGGAGCAAAATTGGTCCCTTTAAGAGCGACCTGTGTACCTTTAAGAGCTAAATGGGTCCCTTTAAGCGTGAAATTGGTCCCTTTAAGAGTGAAATTGGTCCGTTAAAGAGCGACCTGGGTTCCTTTAAGAGTGACCTGGGTTCCTTTAAGAGTGACCTGGGTCCCTTTAAGAGCAAAATATGTCCCTTTAAGAGCGAAATGGGTCCTTTTAAGAGCGACCTGGGTCCCTTTAAGAGCGACCTGGGTCCCTTTAAGAGCGACCTGGGTCCCTTTAAAAGCGACCTGGGTCCCTTTAAGAGCGACCTGGGTCCCTTTAAGAGCGACCTGGGTCCCTTTAAGAGCGACCTGGGTCCCTTTAAGAGCGACCTGGGTCCCTTTAAGAGCCACCTGGGTCCCTTTTAAGAGCGACCTGGGTCCCTTTAAGAGCGACCTAGGTCCCTTTAAGAGTGAAATATGTCCCTTTAAGAGCAAAATATGTCCCTTTAGGAGCGACCTGGGTCCCTTTAAGAGTGAAATATGTCCCTTTAAGAGTGAAATATGTCCCTTTAAGAGTGAAATATGTCCCTTTAAGAGTGAAATATGTCCCTTTAAGAGTGAAATATGTCCTTTTAAGAGCGACCTGGGTCCCTTTAAGAGCGACCTGGGTCCCTTTAATAGCGAAGGGACCCAGGTCGCTCTTAAAGCGACCCCGGTCGCTCCTAAAGGGACCCATGTTACTCTTAAATGGACAGGAGCCAAGTTGCTCTTAAAGGGATGCGACCCAAGTCTCTTAAAGAGACGGCACCCAGGATTAAAGTTTCTCTTAAAAGGAAGTCACTGGTAAAGGGGCGCTCTGAAAGTCACTGGTAAAGGGGCTCTCTGAAAGTCACTGGTAAAGGGGCGCTCTGAAAGTCACTGGTAAAGGGGCGCTCTGAAAGTCACTGGTAAAGGGGCGCTCTGAAAGTCACTGGTAAAGGAGCGAAATATGTCCCTTTAAGAGCAAAATGGGTCTCTTTAAGAACAAAATGGGTCCCTTTAAGAGCGACCTGGGTCCCTTTAAGAGCGACCTGGGTCCCTTTAAGAGCAAAATATGTCCCTTTAAGAGCGAAATATGTTCCTTTAAGAGCAAAATGGGTCCCTTTAGGAGCAAAATTGGTCCCTTTAAGAGCGACCTGTGTACCTTTAAGAGCTAAATGGGTCCCTTTAAGCATGAAATTAATCCCTTTAAGAGTGAAATTGGTCCCTTAAAAAGCGACCTGGGTTCCTTTAAGAGTGACCTGGGTTCCTTTAAGAGTGACCTGGGTCCCTTTAATAGCAAAATATGTCCCTTTAAGAGCGAAATGGGTCCTTTTAAGAGCGACCTGGGTCCCTTTAAGAGCGACCTGGGTCCCTTTAAGAGCGACCTGGGTCCCTTTAAGAGCGACCTGGGTCCCTTTAAGAGCAACCTGGGTCCCTTTAAGAGCGACCTGGGTCCCTTTAAGAGCGACCTGGGTCCCTTTAAGAGCCACCTGGGTCCCTTTTAAGAGCGACCTGGGTCCCTTTAAGAGCGACCTGGGTCCCTTTAAGAGCGACCTGAGTCCCTTTAAGAGTGAAATATGTCCCTTTAAGAGCGAAATATGTCTCTTTAAGAGCGACCTGGGTCCCTTTAAGAGTGAAATATGTCCCTTTAAGAGTGAAATATGTCCCTTTAAGATTAAAATATGTCCCTTTAAGAGTGAAATATGTCCCTTTAAGAGTGAAATATGTCCTTTTAAGAGCGACCTGGGTCCCTTTAAGAGCGACCTGGGTCCCTTTAATAGCGAAGGGACCCAGGTCGCTCTTAAAGCGACTCCGGTCGCTCCTAAAGGGACCCATGTTACTCTTAAATGGACGGGAGCCAAGTTGCTCTTAAAGGGATGCGACCCAAGTCTCTTAAAGAGACGGCACCCAGGATTAAAGTTTCTCTTAAAAGGAAGTCACTGGTAAAGGGGCGCTCTGAAAGTCACTGGTAAAGGGGCGCTCTGAAAGTCACTGGTAAAGGGGCGCTCTGAAAGTCACTGGTAAAGGGGCACTCTGAAAGTCACTGGTAAAGGGGCGCTCTGAAAGTCACTGGTAAAGGGGCGCTCTGAAAGTCACTGGTAAAGGGGCGCTCTGAAAGTCACTGGTAAAGGGGCGCTCTGGAAGTCACTGGTAAAGGGGCGCTCTTTTCAAGCACTATTTATTTCCCTGGAAATGCAAATCTAGTATTATATTGTAATCCGTATTTTTCTTCTTCTAGACATTTTTCTGCGATTAATACAGCCCGAACCGCTTTGCGCACAGACTCCGTTCAAACTGCATTTTGAAGCCCTTGGTGGTGTGAGGTGTGCTATCTATTTCAGTTTCGATCGGATTTGTCGTTTTTAAGAAATTTACATTTAAAGACCCCAAATTTCCCATAGAAAATAATGGCCCATTGGAAATAATGGCCCCACTGTAACCGCTGACAGCCAATCACAGCACATATGCAAATAGCTGAAATATAGCAACCAATAGGATCTCTAAGGTCTTGTCAGGCAATGTATCACAACATCCACAGTCACTTGTACACTATTGGACAATAGAAGATGTAGAAGATGGAAGGTCCTTAAAGTGACACTGTCTCCCCCTTTGTGCATTTTGACATCTCTACACAAGTGTAAAGGGTAAATTTAGCGTTTTTCATACCTTATTTCATATCATACGTCATGGTGTTTGTTCAAGTAAAAAGTGTCCTTTTATCAACTGCAGATTGTATTAAGTGGGCGTGGCCTCGCTGCATTAGCGCCACTTAGCCCCGCCCACAGTGGCTTGCGGGGCCAGCGAAGGTCGGCGAGGGGGCGGGGCCAACTGTGGCGTTATGGGCGGGGCTAAGTGGCGCTAATGCCGCGATGCCCCGCCCACTTAACACAATCTGCAGTTGATAAAAGATGACTTTTTACTTGAACAAGCACCATGACGTATGATATAAAATAAGGTATGAAAAACGCTAAATTTACCCTTTACACCTGTGTAGAGATGTCAGAATGCAGAAAGGGGTTGACAGTGTCACTTTAACAATTTTGTCTCCCTTACATGAGTAAGATTGTCATGGTAACCGAGCAATTGTCTTTACCATTATAAGTAGCAGAGTTCAGTCAGTAAAGTAGCAGAGCTGAGGGGACGGTACCCAAGACGCTCTTAAAGGGACAGAACCCAAGCTGCTCTTAAAATGACGGTACCCAAGACACTCTTAAAGGGACGGTACTCGAGTCGCTCTTAAAGGGATGGTACCGAAGTCGCTCTTAAAGGGACTGTACCCTAGTCGCTCTTAAAGGGAAGATACCCAAGTCACTCTTAAAGGTACGGTACCCAAGTCGATCTTAAAGAGACTGTAACAAAGTCACTCTTGAAGGGAGGGTATCAAGGGTTAAAGTTTCTCTTAAAGGGAAGTCACTGGTAAAGAGGCACTCTGGAAATCACTGGTAAAGGGGCGCTCTTTTCAAACACTATGTATTTTCCTGGAAATGCAAATCTAGTTCGAATTCTTCTTCTTCTAGCCATTTTTCTGCGATTAATACAGCCCGAACCGCTTTTCACATAGACTCCTTTCAAAGTGCGTTTCGAAGGCCTCGGCGGTGACAGGTGTGCTATCTATTTTCGGTTTCGATCGGATTTGTTATTTTTAAGAAATTTACGTTTAAAGATCCCTAATTTCCTGTAGAAAATGATGGCCCATTGTAAATAATGGCCACACACTAACCGCTAACAGCCAATCACAGCACATATGCAAATAGCTGAAATATATCAGCCAATAGGAACTCTAAGGTCGTGTCAGGCAATATATCACAACATTCACACAGTCACATGTCAACTATTGGCCAATAGAAGATGGAAGGTCCTTAACGATTTTGTTTCACTGACATGAGTAAGGTTGTCATGGTAACCAAGCACTGATCTTTACCATTATAAGTAGCAGAGTTCAGTCAGTAAAGTATCAGAGCTGAGGCAGCCATGTAGCATGGACAGTACCCAAGTCGCTCTTAAAGGGACGGTACCCAAGTCGCTCTTAAAGGGACGGTACCCAAGACACTCTTAAATGGACTGTGCCCAAGCTGCTCTTAAAGGGTCTTCAAAGGGTGGTACCTAAGTCACTTTTAAAGGGAGAGTACTTAAGCTAGTCTTAAAGGGACAGTATATAGGTCATTTGAAGTGTTGTCACCAAAGTCCCTCCTTAAGGGGCTGAACCAAAGTTGCTCTTAAAGGGACTGTACCAAAGTTGCTCTTAAAGGGACTTTACCAAAGTTACTCTTAAAAGGACTGTACCAAAGTCATTCTTAAAGGGAGGGTATCAAGTGTTAAAGTTTCTCTTAAAAGGAAGTCACTGGTAAAGGGGCGCTCTGGAAGTCACTGATAAAGGGGCGCTCTTTTCAAGCACTATGTATTTTCCTGGAAATGCAAATCTAGTTTTCTTTTGCTTTCCATATAGTGCTGTCATGTGGACGATATGTAAATCCAGAATCATGACTTACTGATAATCCACTTTTCATGAGTCCATCATGACAGCACACTTAGATTTCCCTCCCTAACTTATGGTGTTTGATCCTGTATATTTTCGTTAATAACATTGAGGTTGGAGTGGGGAAAGTCCTTATAACCTTCTCTGTATTTCCTGTTCCTGTTAGGTCAAGAGTTACATTCTCCATGTGGTCCTGTCATGATGGACTCATGAAAAATTAATTATCGGTAAGTCTTAATTGTGGCTTTTCACCTACGGACCCACATGAACCGTAATTTTTTGCGACACCAATTATACTGTGCTAAACTATACTTTCTAAAACACAACAATGGGTAACTGGTATAACTTAAATTTTTTTTAAAGCTATAAAATAAAATAAAAGTTCTTCAAGTTCTATTATGATCCTTACAACAATTTTATTTTTTGGTCTATGGGGCTGTATATTTCTGGTGTTATTCTTTGCGCTATGATCTGTACTTTCTATCAATATCTTTCTTGTGTATATGCGACTTTTTGATCACTTTTTGTTAAAATTTTTCTGGATTTGATGTGACAAAAATCTGCAATTTTGCACTTTGGTGGGTTTTTGCGCGTATGCCATTTACTGTGCAAGATCAGGAATGTGATAATTTAATAGTTCGGGTGATTCCACACACGTAAACAAATCTGTTTGTTTATTTATTTATTTATTTATTTATTTTTATAAGATGGGAAAAAGGGGGTGATTTAAGCTTTTATTATGGCATGGGATTTTTCTTTTATGAATGAAAAACCTTTTTTCTTTTTATAACAATGTATAGAAATAGAGTCTCGCACTCACCAACTTGGAAGATGCAGGTGGTTTATTGCAGACACATCGGAGCAAATGCAGCGGGGAGAGGGATGGTGGAAAGGCAGGTGCGTTCACAGGGGAGCAACAATGTTTCACGCCTGCTACGGCGCTTCGTCGGGCTAGGAACAGCGTGTACGTGAGGGGGAGGTGCATATATACAAGTGAACAATAAAGTTACAAAAGTATCAATAAAGTTACAATGGAAAACAGTACAGGTAAAAATATGGCAAAACATCATAAGAGAGTGTTGAGATCGTTTCTCTCATTGGGGCCACAGGGTCCTGTAGCGTCTAGGCGCATAATCCATATGGTCTCACGTTTGAGGAGGAGTTTTAGCCTGTCTGCGCCTGTGGCTGGGGGGTTAACCTTCTCTAAGCCGATAAAGCGGAGCAGTCTGGTGTCTCCCGAATGCGCGGTCCGTACGTGATCTATTAGTCGTGGGACCCCCTTGCCCGTGCGCACAGAGTACTGATGTTCCTTAAACCTTGTCCAGAGGGGACGTTTGGTTTTTCCTACATAGTACCTGTGACACAGGCAAAGGATAGCATAGATCACGTGGGTGGTCCTGCACGTAATAAAATCGCGGATGAAGCAATCTCTACCCCCCTAAATTAATAAAAGCGAGACACAGCATTTGGGGGCAATATTGGCAAGTGCCACACCGCTTGTTGCCTTCCAGCAGGCAGCGGTTGAGCCAGTTCCCTGGTCTAGTGGTCTGACTTTCTGCTAGCGAATCTGCTATGGTTTTGTTTTTCCTAAAAGTGATCAGTGGTTTGCGATCCGCCACTGATTTAAGGTCGCTGTCCTGCTGCAGTAGGAACCAATGATTTCTAATGATCCTCATGACTGTATCATTGAGATTGCTGTTCTGGAGTGCAAAGGTGAATCTTTTAGTTTCTGTACTAAAAGTTTTTTGACTATTGGATCTGGAACGGGTAAGGGAAGAACTATGACGAGCCTTAGCCTTGATGAAGGCTTTCTCAACTAAAGGCTTGGGATAACCCCTATCTAGAAGACGTGATTTTAGGGTGGCAGCTTGGCACTGAAAACCACTTTCAGTGTTATTGATTCGTTTTAAGCGCAACATCTGGCTAAAGGGTATGGAACTTTTTACTAGTAATGGATGGGAACTGCTGAAATGGAGGAGCAAGTTAGCGGCTGTTTTCTTGCGGAATACTGAAGTATGAAGGCCCTGAGGTGAGGCTTCCACCATAACATCTAAAAACTCAAGAGTGGCTCCACCGAAACAAGAAGTGAAAAACATATTACAAGTGTTTTTCTCATTCAAGAAGGTGACAAACTCATTAAATTTGGCTGCTGTGTTATTCCATATCACGAAAATATCGTCAACATAACGATGAAAAGAAACGATATCAGTGATAAAAGGATTACATGGTGCAAAAATCAAATCCAACTCAAATTGTGCCAGAAAGAGATTGGCGTACGTGCAGGAGACCGGTGTGCCCATCGCAGTGCCGGTCTCCTGCCGATACCAATCTCCTCTGTAGGTAAAACAATTATTGCCAAGTACAAATAATAAAGAGCCCCGAACAAAACGTCTGAATACGGGTGGCTTACCCAGGCGACCGAGGATACGATCGACAGCCTCCACACATTCTCATTTTCAAAAGGAACATGAGAGAAAAAGCACCCCAAAATTTGTAACGCAGGTTCTCTTGAGTACTACGGTACCCCATATGTGGGCGTAAACCACTGTATGGGCACACAGCGGGGCTCAGAAGGAAGGGAGCACCAATTAGCTTTTCCATTGCAGATTTTGCTGAAGAAGTTTCCAAGCGCCAGGTGCATTTGCAGTGCCCCTGTAGTGTCAGCAGAGAGAAAATACCCCATAAAGCACCCCATTTTGGAAAGTACACCCCTCAAAGAATTAATCTTGTGGTAGGATGAGCAGTTTGACCCCACAGGTGTTAGGTAAATTTCTCAATTTCACGAGGAACAAGAGAAAATAAGTACCCCAAAATTTTTAACGCAGGTTCTCCTGAGTAAAAAGGTACCTCATATGTCGGTATAAACCACTGTATGGGCACACAGCAGGGCTCAGAAGGAAAGGAGCGCCAATTAGCTTTTTCAATGCAGATTTTGCTGAAGAAGTTTCTGAGCGCCAGGTGTGTTTGCAGTGCCCCTGTAGTGCCAGCGGAGTAAAATCTCGCCATAAGTCACCCCATTTTGGAAAGTGCACCCCTCAAAGAATTCATTTTGGGGTGTGGTGAGCATTTTGTAATTCTTTTCCTTGGAGTGCGAGTCGAGGGACAGCCCATGTGAGAAGGAACACATTTTCAGTTCGTCCTCCGGAGTGAAGGTGACACAGAGGTCCCTCTCCCAGGCGGAGAAAAAGGGCGGTCTGTCAGTATTGCTCAGGGAAAGAAGAAGAGCATACAATCTGGACAATGTGCCCGACTCACTCCCCGAGGATAGAATCCAATCATCCAGTTCCGTAAGTTCCGGGCTCGTAGGAAGACCCACTGAGGAAGCATGGAGAAAGGAACAGAGCTGATTGTAAGCAAACCAGGATAGGGTTCTATCAGGGCAAGTCAGACAAAGTCGGAATCTTCGAGGCTATCAGGATATGATGTATCCTAAGAGATTCGCCTACCCGCCAAACCAGAAATGAAGAATGTGTCATACCTGTCCCGAAAGCCGGATTAGCAAACAAAGGAGTCATCAGTCCTGGGCGATGTGAAAGTGCATGCCTAGACACCCATAGGTCCCACACACAAAATACATGCTTAGCCAGATATGGCCAACCCTGAACAGAGTCCCGGTCCGTCTGTATGAGCCAGGGCGAAGTGGCCAAAGTCAGGGGTGCTAAAGCCTCCTCGAGAGTCACCCATCGTTTTGTGGTCGAGTTATGGGACCAGTCTATTATCCTGGACATAACGGCCGCAGCATGATACAGGCGGAGGTCCGGTAGTCCTGTCCCCCCCCCGTGATCTATGCTTAGTAAGAAGCTTGACACTCAACCGCGCCCTAGCATTACCCCACACGTATCTGACAAAGGCACGCTGAAGCTGTCTAAAGTAAGTAACCGGGACATGGATTGGTACTGTCTGAAAGACATAGAGAAAGCGCGGCAACACATCCATTTTAATGACGTTCATCCGACCAAACCAAGAAAGGAAGGTACGGTGGTATGATTGGAGCATGTGCAATGTCTTACTCTGCAATGGGAGATAATTCAGTGGAAACAGCAACTCCAAGAGTGAAGGGAACTGAATTCCCAAGTAGGTAATACTCTCCTTCTGCCACTTAAAAGAAAAATTTTCCTGCAGCAGCGAGAGATCAGGAGGGGTCAGTGAGATGTTGAGGCCCTCGGTTTTGGAAAGGTTCACCCTAAAGTTGCTGAGTCCGCCAAACCGCTCAAACTCCTTTAGGACTGCCGGGAGAGTTATGTGTGGGCGAGTAACATATAGGAGCAGGTCATCGGCGTAGAGCGCCAGTTTATGATGATCACCCCTAACCTCTATGCCTGTCACGTCGGGATTATTGCGTAGCGCAACGGCAAGGTGTTCCATCGTGATGATGTAGAGCAACGGTGATAAGGGGCACCCCTGCCTCGTGCCATTTTTATTTGGGAAGGCCTCCGACAGGGATCCATTAGTCCTGACCCTTGCCGAAGGGGTAGAGTACAGGGCCATAACTCTGGTGATGAAGTCGGACCCAAGACCCAACTGGGTCAGGGATGCAACCAAGAACTGCCAACGGACCCTGTCGAAGGCCTTCTCCGCATCAACAGATAGAAGACAAGACCTGGTGGAAGTAGCGGTAGCATGGGCTATCAACGTGATGTTATCAGTGTGTTATCCCGCCCCTCCCTCCCCGGGACAAAACCGACTTGATCATAGTTTATGGTCTGGGGGATAATCATGTTCAGTCTAGTAGCCAGGACCTTTGAGTACAACTTAATATCACAGTTGATGAGCGAAATTGGTCTGTAGCTACTACACTGAGACGGATCCTTCCCTGGCTTAGGTAAAACCACAATGTGAGCCTCCAAGGCTTGCCTTGGGAACCCATTAACCGCCGAGATGGAATTGAATACCTTTGTCATAAAGGGGAGCAGCCGCTCCTTAAACATTTTAAAAAACACCGCCGTATACCCATCCGGGCCCGGGCTCTTCCCATTTTTCAGCGCTGTGATAGCTGCCCCTAATTCCCCCTCACCAAAGGGAGAGTCTAAATCGTCCTTAGCCTCTTGATTCACCATCGGCAACGCCGTGGCCTCAACGTGGTCCTGTATTTTCCCTCCCAGAGTGCGAGCGGGGAGATCAGAGTAACGCCCAACCAGGGCATAGAGGGAGCTGTAGTAGTTTCTAAATTCAGCGGCAATCAGCTGGGGATCATGAACTTGCGCCCCCGCGCGGTCTCTAAGGAAAGGGACATACGTCGGACCCGTACGAGGGTGTAGGTATTGGGCCAAGGCCCTACCACATTTGTTAGCGTTGGCATAAAGATAGCCCTGGTACCTACTCTTCTGATTATTGTCAATAGTGGTGATGCAGGCTTTAAGTTGTGTCCTAATGTCTGCCAGCTTTTGCAACAATAGTGGATCTGATGTTCGTTTATGTTGTTTTGACAGGTTATCTAGGTCACAAAGCAACGCCCTAACTTTAGCTGCACGTTCCCTTTTCAGCCGGGAGCCCTGCTGGATACAGATTCCCCTCACCACACATTTTAGGGCCTCCCACTGTAGAGGGAGGGGGGTCAAGTCATGCTCATGAACCCTTAGAAATTCCGATATAGCTTTCTCTATCTCTGACTTACAAACCAAGTCCTTCAATAGCGATTCATTGAGTCGCCATGTCCATTCAGTAGGAACACCGCCCGGCACAGCCACAGAAAGAAATACAGGGCAGTAATCCGACCACAGTGCTCTGCCTATGGAGGCGTTCGGAGAATGAACCAGAGCATTATGAGAGAGGAACAGCATGTCTATCCGACTGTAGGAATCATGGGCGGGGGAATAGTATGAATAGTCTCTGTCCGTCGGGTGCAGAATCCTCCACACATCCACTAATCTATAAGTACTGAGGGTGTTTTTCACCGAGGTCACAACCGATTTAGGGACGACCGACCTCCCCGCCGAAGCGTCTAAGAGTGGATCTAGAGTCAAGTTACAGTCGCCCCCCAGAATCAATATACCCTTCAAGAACGTGTCAACCTGTAAAAGTATATCACTGAGAACCCTGCCCTGGTTTGCATTAGGGAGATAAATAGAGCCCACCGTGTATAAGGTGGAAGCTATACGTATTTTAGCAAAAGCGTACCGACCATTTTTGTCCACGAATGTATCCAGAAGGTCGTGCGGGAGTGATCTGTGGATGGCTATAGATACCCCCTTAGATTTCGCCTCTGGGTTGGTGCTGTGTAGCCAGAAGGTGAAGTGCCGATTCTGCAGCCGAGGTACATGGTCCGCACGGAAGTGAGTCTCCTGTAGTAAAAGAATTTGAACATGTTGTTTATGCATAGAATATGTTATGTGAGACCGTTTCGCAGGCTCATTAAGGCCGCGTACATTGAATGAGTACCTTGAGTGACACCGGAGCCATGCCGGTAGTAAGTCCACAAACCAAGGGGGAGGACAGGAACACAGGGAAAAGGAGGGGTACACACAGACAGACAAGGACACCGAAAAACAAATACGGACAAAACACCATAGAAACAAGGGCTCACAGAAGAAACCCTGTAACTGTAGAGACCTAGACTCTACAGAAAGAGAGAGGTAATTTCCAACCAGCGCTCAACGCGCCAACCTATAAATGGAACCTGACTAGCACTAACAGAAGCGGCTCCCGCCGCGAGGTAAACATTGGTGAGTAAACTGATTACCATATCCATCCCCCCAACAAATAAGAAAATAGATACAGATAGTAACCACAAAAGACAGAACAAACGGGTCATATAAAGACTATGCACCCAGCACCCAGTACTGAGATCTTACAGCCAGGGGCCACAAAAGAGAGAGAAAAAATATATATCGCATATGCGACACAGAGAGAACAAGAGAGTGCAACAAACTCAAGCTGTAATCATATAACGTGACAGCGAGGAAAAGTATTAGCAACACGTCCTCCTCAACCTTCAGCCCCCAGGTTATCGGCCGGTGGCAGGTTAGCATGTCCTGCATCGGGCATAGCCGGGACCAGTGACCACTCTGGCAATCGCACTTCAGGTAGTCCCAGGGCCTGTAGGAAATGAGGCACGTCCGCGGGATCCTTAAGGATGTGGCGCCTGCCCCCTTGCCTGACCACCAGCTGGAACGGGAACCCCCACATGTAGGGTATCTCCCGGTCACGCAACACCTCCAATACAGGGTGCAGTGCACAGCGCTGAGACAGGGTATGCCGGGAAAGATCTTGTAGCAGGGTTAAAGAGGCACCATCAAAGTCAATGGATCCTTCCCCCCTAGCTTTCCGCATAATCTCCTCTTTTATGGAATAATAGTGGAGCCGGCATATGACATCACGTGGTCTGTGAGGATTGGAGCTGACCGGACCCAAGGCTCTATGGGCTCTGTCGATTTCCAATTCCCTAGATACAGGACGTTTCAGGATAGAGCTGAACACCCCTTGCAGGGTAGGGATTAAGTCCACCGTTTTAGTTGCTTCTGGCAGACCCCGTATCCTAATATTGTTGCGCCTGCTCCTATTTTCGTTGTCATCGTGCAGGTGATACAGCTGAGCAATGTGATGATCATGCGCATCCACACGGGTCACAGTTTCCTCTAGTTGCACAGAAACAGCAGCATGGTCTGCAGCTAACTCCTCCACCTTAGCATCAGTTGATTGAATAGCTGCTGTAATGGATGTGAGTTCTTGCTTATAGGAGTTTTCAAGACGCTGCACAAAATGTTCCAGCTCCTGCCTTGTGGGCAGCAATTTCATGTACTCCTGCCAGTCCCAGGGTGAGGATGTTTGTGAGGGAGACTGAGTGAGGGCTGGGGTAGACCCTGGTGCTGTGAGGCTACCATGAGCAGGGAGGGAGGGAGACGCCATGTGCTCTGGGGAAAATGGCGCCGCCGCCACAGAAAGTGTGCTGCTGCTGACTGCCTCCACCACAAGGGAGGCTCTTGGAGGGGTCTCCCCGCCACTCACCCACGCCGGATTAGTCCCGGAGTTCGCCACTGCCACTGCGCTGCCCTTAGCTGATCTTGGGCCCTTTTGCTTGCCCCGTGGAGCTTCCTGAACGTCCGCCCGACCACCCCTCACTTCCGGCGGGGAAGCCCGCGGCCGCGCTCCGGCCTGAATAAAGGAGTCCAGGCTGCTCTGTCGGGGCGCCGAACGGAGACACCGGGTGCCTGATTGTGTCTGCCGCCTGTTCCTGCTCATGTGGCCACCAGAAGAGCGAGTTGCAGGAGGGATGGAGCGGTCTAACGGAGCCTCGTGGCGGGAGCACTGCAGCTCTGCGTCCTCACTCCTCCATCGCTAGGCCACGCCCAGTGAGCATTTTGACCCCACAGGTATTAGAGGAAAGTATTCAAAAATAGACAGTAAAAATGAAAAACTCGAATTTTTCCAATAATATGTTCCTTTAGTTTGAAATGTCTCAATTTCACGAGGAACAGGAGAGAAAATTCACCCCAAAATCTGTAACGCAGGTTCTCCTGAGTAGAACTACCATCTGGGGTGGTTACAGACAATCTGGGGTGGTTACGGATAAACTGAAATGCTTATAGGTAATCTGAGGTGGGTACCTGTAATCAGGGCCGGCCTTTGGGGTGTGCGACCTGTGCAATTGCACAGGGCGCATCACTCCCGGCCAGCTGGGGGGGCGCTCTGGCAGACAGAGAGCTGCACATATAACTTAGACATAGGAATCTCTAAGTTACATGTGCTGTGTCTGCCGGAGCGCCCCCCCCAGCTGGCCGCCTCCCCTCCTCCCATGGTGGTTGCTTTGGGGCTCTCCTGCACACAGGCAGCACATCTAGCTTAGAGATTCCTATGTCTCAGTTAGATGTGCAGCCAGTAGCGAGGCGCTCCCCGCCCACCGAGCTTTACCGGGGACCCGGTAAATTACTGTTCCGAGTATGTCCCGGTAAGCTCCTCCCCCTGTATACAAGTCCCGCCCCCCAACGCTGACCGCGAGTGGGACACTGAGTGCACAGAGCCTTCATTATCCTGCTGAGAAGCATCAGGTTAGGAGAGGGAGATAAAGGAGAGAGTGGGCCTAAAGTGAGAATAACCATAGCAGCAGCCACATCCCTCAGTGTGCTGGGACAGACCAATGTCCATGCTATGAACCAGAGTCAGCAGCAGCAGCCTGTGCTCAGCACTGATACTACTGCCATATGCTGCTCGCTGGAAGGAGTCTTTCCTGGGGCCTGGGCTAATAAAATTATATGGTATTTGTGATTGGCAATGATTTATCGTAGTCAGTATGATGGGGGTCACCCAGCTTTCCCAGCATCCTGTATGTCAGTGTAATGGAGGTCACCCAGCTTTTCCAGCATCCTGTATGTCAGTATAATGGAGGTCACCCAGCTTTTCCAGCATCCTGTATGTCAGTGTAATGGGGGTCACACAACTTTCCCAGCATCCTGTATGTCAGTGTAATGGAGGTCACCCAGCTTTTTCAGCATCCTGTATGTCAGTATAATGGAGGTCACCCAGCTTTCCCAGCATCCTGTATAGTAGTCAGTATATGGAGGTCACCCAGCTTTCCTAGCATCTTGTAGTCAGTATAATGGAGGTCACCCAGCTTTCCTAGCATCTTGTATAGTAGTATATGGAGGTCACCCAGCTTTCCAGCATCTTGTATAGTAGTCAGTATAATGGAGGTCACCCAGCTTTCCAGCATCTTGGATAGTAGTCAGTATGATGGTGGTCACCCAGCTTTCCCGGCATCTTGTACTCAGTATGATGGAGGTCACTCAGCTTTCCCAGCATCTTGTACACAGTATAATGGAGGTCACCCAGCTTTCACAGCATCTTGTAGTCAGTATGATGGAGGTCACCCAACTAGATAGATAGGCCTGGCAACCTGCTTATGTTCTCTGTGGGTAACATAATCGGTTGGGGGCCCACTCAGACTCGCTCACCCCTCCCTAGACTAAACAACTAGCTACGCCCCTGTGTACAATTGTCTACAGGAGTGCCAATCAGGAAAGCCACGGACGGCCGCAGAGGCACCTGTCCTCCTGTGCGTGGGTAAGTACCTTTATCAGGGGTCGGATGGTTTAGAGGGCTTGGCTTTAGAGGTGGCGCTCATTGTAGTAGGATTTAGTTTAGATCATATCTAATTCCTTGAGCCTCCCACCACATTTGTGGTTTGATTGTGGGGGTTGTCTGGAGGGGTGGGAGGCTGTGGGATTTAGTCTGTCACTATTATGGGGTATCAACGGGGCGGGGGGGGGGGGCGCCAAAAGAAAGTTTCGCACAGGGCGCCATCTACCCTAAGGCCGGCCCTGCCTGTAATCTGGCGTTGTTACGGGGAATCTGGAGGGGGTCATTGGCAATTTGGGGTGGTTAGAGGCAAGGTGCGGTGGTCAGAAGCAAGGTGCTGTGGTCAGAGGCAAGGTGCGGTGGTCAGAGGCAAGGTGCGGTGGTCAGAGGCAAGGTGCAGTGATCAGTGGCAACGTGCGGTGGTCAGAGGCGACGTGCGGTGGTCAGAGGCAACCTGCGGTGGTTGCGTGCAATCTGGGGGGTTACATGTAATCTGGCATGATTACGGGCAACCTGGGGTGGTTATGCGCAACCTGCGGTGGTTACGGGCAACTTGGAGGGGTTAAAGACAATCTAGAAATGTTACGGATAGATTGAAGTGCTTATAGGTAATCTGGGGTGGGCACAGTGGCGTAGCGACCGCGGTCGCAGCGGTCGCCGCCGCGACCGGGCTGCTGCCAAGGGGGGGCCCCACTGATGTATGTGCTGCCGGGGATGGGAGCGGGCACAGAAGGGAGACGTGCGTCAGATGACAGCCAGACCGGACTGCAGGAGGAGAGAGACACGTCGGGGGAGCGTGTTGTCCGGTGAGTTTGTTTTTTTTTCTTCACAGACATGGGGGACCATGGGGGATACATGGGGGGTACCATCTATAAGGGGGATACGGGGGGGGGAA
Source organism: Dendropsophus ebraccatus (assembly GCF_027789765.1). Classification (NCBI taxonomy): domain Eukaryota; kingdom Metazoa; phylum Chordata; class Amphibia; order Anura; family Hylidae; genus Dendropsophus; species Dendropsophus ebraccatus. The sequence continues at coordinate 118,050,708 of NC_091456.1, read as the reverse complement.
CCATGTATAAGGGGGATACAGTGGGGGAAACCATCTATATGGGGGATACATGGGGGGGGAGACCATCTATAAGGGGGATACAGGAGGGAGAGACCATCTATAAGGGGGATACATGGGGGACCATCTATAAGGGGGATACATGGGGGAGAGACCATCTATAAGGGGGATACATGGGGGACCATCTATAAGGGGGACTAGACGGGGGGGGGGGTGTATGCAATAGGGAATGTACTATAGTGGACCACACAGAGGGGGCATATACCATAAGGGGGGGTCACATAGAGACAGCCTACCCACTAAATGAGGGTGTAAAGGGGCCAATACAGATGTGCAGTGTGTATAGAGATGAGGATGGTGCCGCAGTGAGGAGTCTAATATGTCTGTCTGGCAGATTCTGTGGATTCGTGGCTCGGAGAAGTTTTCATGACGGCCCAGGGCAGATGGAGAAGATGAAAAGGGAGGAACTCCGATCAGAGAAGACGTCCACTGTGAGTCACTAAATATATCTGCACTGTGATGTATATGGAGTAGAGAACCGGTGTGTAGCTGCGTCCACCTCTATATGACTGGATGAGGTGATCGTGATCTGTGTACAGTGGATTCAGTAGCAGCGGTGGTGTTATTTGTTACTTTTAATCTGGCATTGTGTTTAAATGGTCTTAGTATACTGGATTTGGTCAGTAATAATGTGGTGATGATAGTAGTGGTTGTGGTGTAATGGTTATATTTCCCTCTTGTGTACTGGTATTATTGGCAATATTGGTCTCAGTATTCAGGGTTAGTGACAGTATGGCGGTATTATGTATGGTGACAATATTTCCTATATACTGGTATTATTGGTAATATCAGTCTTGAGATAGATATATATGTATATATATACAAATAGCATCGCTTGGTCGAGGAAGGGGGGGGGGCCCAAGTTGACCTCTTGCACCAGGGCACAGGAGACATTAGCTACGCCCCTGGGTGGGTACATGTGGGTGGGTGACTGGGGGGTGGGGGCAGGGCCGTTTTAATACATTGGTGGGCCCAGTGCACAGTCCTCAAGAGTGGGCCCCCCCCTTTCCCTTTCGGCACATTGTATAATGTACTGAATTTGCCCCCACACTGTATCAAGAGCCCCAATACATACAGTAGTTACCTTATAACACTATTTCCACCATACAGTGATTACATATTACATAAAAACTGCACTGAACAAAACAGAAAGATATCACCAATGATACCATTACATAATACCGCCACATCATGACCCCTAACACTACAACCCTATAACAGAGTTCAGTTACATCCAGTGACTCACCGGGGGCGTCTTCACCGATCAGAGCCTGTCACCTTTTCTTTTTCTCTCCTTCCAGCCTGGGCCACCTTGAAGTCTTCTCCTGGCTGTGAATCTTCTCTCCAGAATCTGACAGAAAAATATTTTAGGCTCCAACACATACAGTAGTTAGGTCCCTTGTACCCCTATATAGTTACACTCCTCTGTGCCTCCATAGTTTTAAGGTGTCCCTGTAGTATATAGACCCTCATGTGCTCCTCCAGTTATACACAGCCCTCCTGTGTGCTCCCCCATTGGTATATAGCCCCCCTGTGCACTCTCCCCAGTAGTATATAGCCCCCCTGTGCTCTCCCACAATAGTATATAGCCCCCCTGTGCTCTCCCCCAATAGTATATAGCCCCCCTGTGCTCTCCAATAGTATATAGCCCCCCTATGCTCTCCCACAATAGTATATAGCCCCCCTGTGCTCTCCCACAATAGTATATAGCCCCCCTGTGCTCTCCCACAATACTATATACCCCCCTGTGCTCTCTCCCCAATAGTATATAGCCCCCCTGTGCTCTCCCCAATAGTATATAGCCCCCCTGTGCTCTCCCCCATAGTATATAGACCCCTGTGCTCCCCAATAGTATATAGCTCCCCTGTTCTACCCAATAGTATATAGCTCCCATGTGCTCCCCAATAGTATATAGCTCCCCTGTGCTCCCCAATAGTATATAGCTCCCCTGTGCTCCCCAATAGTATATAGCTCCCCTGTGCTCCCCAATAGTATATAGCTCCCCTGTGCTCCCCAATAGTTTATAGCTCCCCTGTGCTCCCCAATAGTATATAGCCCCCTGTGCTCCCCAATAGTATATAGCTCCCCTGTGCTCCCCAGTAGTATATAGCTCCCCTGTGCTCCCCATAGTATATAGCTCCCCTGTGCTCCCCCATAGTATATAGCCCCCTGTGTCCCCAATAATATATGCGCTCCCCCTCCCATATAACATTGAAAAAAACAAACACTTTTACTCACCTAGGTCCACGCGTTCCTCTTCTCTTCCCTCTTGTGGCCGCACTTCCTGCGGTCACAAAAGGCTGCACTCCCCTTACCCTCGCACCGACGCTCCAGTGACGTCGGGCGCTAGAGGGAGAGTGCGGCCTCTTGTGACCGAAGGAAGTGTGGCCACAAGAGTGACTGACAGGGAGGGAGCCAATGGCTCTCTCTCTGTCAGTATTGCTGCTGCTGAAGCGCCGTAGCAGCAGCGGGCGGGCGGGGGCAGCGGCGGGGGGGGCCTGCAGGGGGCGCCATGGAGGGGTAAGTAGATTACCCATCCATGGCGCTCCCCCCTGACAGGCTGGTGGCCGGAGCCCTGTGCGACCGCTCTGCTTAACCAGTGGGTCCGATGCACGTGCACCATGTGCCCTCTGGTTAAAGCAGCCCTGCCTCCACCAACCTTGATCTGGCCCTGCCTGCACCCACGCTCAGCTATGCACACTGCTGCTATACTGTGCCTGCACTCACACTCATTATGGGGATCTGCAGTTCCATCCTGTATCTACAAACTGCTGCTGTGTTATCTGTATGCTGTGTTAACTATACATTATACTCCACATGCTGATTGCTGTACTGTACAGTAACTTATAATATGACATATCCAGCATTTTCTAAATCTTTGTTTCATTTGTTTTACATGTTATTCAGAATAAAAAATCATTATGTTTGGGGTGTGGAACAAATTGTCTGCATTTCAGTGATTTCTTATGGGAAGTTTTGCTTTGGTTTAAGAGTGGATTTGGATAACAAGCACGGTCCCGGAACAAATTATACTCGTTATTCAAGGCACCACTGTATTTGTTTTCATTTATATATCGTCTAATGTCTTTTGCATTACACTGGTATATGAAGAGTTAATATGTCCAGCACTAGGACTGACGTCACTGTTACGCACCTGTTGTTACTATGTTTAAGCGCCAGTTTTGACATTGTATTCATGCTGTTGATAAAGACCTTAATTGTGTCGGAACGCGTGCAGCGTTTATGTTATACGTTGATACTTGAATAAATTCACTGCAAGCAAGAAGCGTGTGTCGGGATTCTTCTTATATATTAGCCAATGCAGTGAGAAACTCAGGAGAGGATACACTCTAGACACTTTGAACATGCAAGAATGTATACCCTTTCAGAGAAGATGATACATTCTAGACTTTACAATACGGTACATGCTAGAGTGTATCCTCTCCTTTGAGTGTGACATCAGATTCGCTTCGCAAATTTGCTAAACATGGTGGCCGCAATAGCGACACACGTTAGCTTTCACTTACACAGTTGCGTACATTGCGCAGTTGCATACATGACAAGCTAAACATTCGCATGTTCGAAAAGGATTGTTGGAACCATTCCGATCATTGAACAAATTTCTGAGTGATTCGCTCATCTCTACTGCTAGAATATATACCCTCTCAGGAGAGAGAGTGCACTCTATACATTCTAAACATTTCAGTACTGAACATGCTAGAATGTATGCCCTACAGTGGAGAGGATATCTTATAGGCATTTCAGAACTGAAATGAGAAACTCAGAGGAGAGGATACATTTTAGACATTTCAATAGTGAACATGCTAGAATGTATCCCCTGCAGTGAGAAAATCAAAAGAGAGGACACATTCTAGGCTCTACCCTACATTATACTTACTACCTCTAGCAGCATGCTGGGTGCAGTGGTGCATCCCCCTCATGTTTCCTGCAGCAGCAGGCTGTGATCCTCACACTGCAGCCCTCTCCTCCATCGTCCCGACTGCTGTAACATTACACTAGTCACAGCAGGAAAACAGGAGGTCACATGGTGCAGGAAGAGGAACTGGAGAAAGGGGGTCTTAAGGGAGCACACACGGGGAGTACAGTGTCCTGCAGCCTCTGTATGATCTCGATAGCAGCAATTAGCTGTAGCCAGGGATCGCTGCCAGACGCTGCAGGAAGCTGTCTGTAAGCTCCTGTCTGTGACACACACTGTAACTGAGGTAGAGGGCCCATCGGGGGATGGGGGGCCTGGGCCATTGCCCAGTTTGCCCCCCATGCCAGCCTTGCATCTGACTTCCCTATAAACAAGTCCACTAATTGGTGGGTCATTCACTAGGAATGAACCATCAAGTAACTAGTGAAGAGAAATCAGTGCATTGGGACTAGGGATGGTCCGAACCTGCCGGACTCTCTGCAATGATTCCCGCTGTCAGGGCTGTCTTTCCCATTGGGCAGGGTAGGCGGTTGCCCGGGGGCCCATGACTCATGGGGGGCCCCAGTGGCAGTCGCCTACCCTGCAGAAAGGGAAAGATCAGGGGCGGGCTGGGCTGGGGGGCATGTGCCGCCCGGGCCGGTCTTTCCCACCATTGAATGGGCCGCGACCCGCGGGCGACCCTCTGCAGTAGTTGAGACTGAGAGAATAGCGCAGCCGGCCTCCGCACTATTCCCTCAGTCTCTTCCGGACCTTAGTCTGATCCCCCCCGGAGCTGCAGACGTGCCGCGCGCAGGCACGTCTGCAGGAAACTACATCAGGTCCCCAGCGGCTGACGTCACTTCCCTGACACGCCGCTGAGGACCTGAGAGTGGAGAGAGGAGCCGTCGTGCTGTAGCAGCAGGGAGAAGCTGCTGCAGACTGAAGATCCGGCCCAAAGAGAGGTGAGGGGGGGGGGGGGTTGAAATGCACAAGGGGGCTATTTTGGGAGGATGCACAGGGGGGTGGCTATTCTTTAGGGGTATGCACGGGGGGGGGCTATTCTATAAGGGGGATGCATGGGGGGCTATTCTATATAGGGGGATGCACAGGGGGCTATTCTATAAGGGGGATGCACAGGGAGGCTATTCTATAAGGGGGATGCACAGGGGGGCTATTCTATAAGGGGGATGCACAGTGGGGGCTATTCTATAAGGGGGATGCACAGGGGGGCTATTCTAGATGGGAGGATGAACAGGGGGGCTATTCTATAAGGGGGGATGCACAGGGGGGCTATTCTATAAGGGGGATGCATGGGGGCTATTCTATAAGGGGGAATGCACAGGGGGGGCTATTCTATAAGGGCGGATGCACTGGGGGGCTATTCTATAAGGGGGATGCACAGGGGGGCTATTCTATAAGGGGGAATGCACAGGGGGGGCTATTCTATAAGGGCGGATGCACTGGGGGGCTATTCTATAAGGGGATGCACAGGGGGACTATTCTAGATGGGAGCATGCACGGGGGGGGCTATTCTATAAGGGGGATGCATGGGGGGCTATTCTATATAGGGGGATGCACAGGGGGCTATTCTATAAGGGGGATGCACAGGGGGGGGCTATTCTATAAGGGGGATGCACAGGGGGGCTATTCTAGATGGGAGGATGAACAGGGGGGCTATTCTATAAGGGGGGATGCACAGGGGGGCTATTCTATAAGGGGGATGCATGGGGGCTATTCTATAAGGGGGAATGCACAGGGGGGCTATTCTATAAGGGCGGATGCACTGGGGGGCTATTCTATAAGGGGGATGCACAGGGGGACTATTCTATAAGGGGGAATGCACAGGGGGGCTATTCTATAAGGGCGGATGCACTGGGGGGCTATTCTATAAGGGGATGCATAGGGGGACTATTCTAGATGGGAGCATGCACGGGGGGGCTATTCTTTATGGGAGGATGCACGGGGGGCTAATGTATAAGGGGTGGATGCACAGGGGGGCTATTCTATATGGGGGGGGTGCACAGAGGGGGGGCTATTCTATATGGGAGGATGAACAGGGGGGTATTCTATATGGGGGGATGCACGGGGGGGCTATTCTATAAGGGGGATGTACAGGGGGCCTATTCTATAAGGGGGATGCACAGGGGGGCTATTCTATAAGGGGGGGATGTATGGGGGCTATTCTATATAGGAGGATGCACAGGGGGGCTATTCTATATGGGGAGATGCACAGGGGGCTATTCTATATTGGGGGATGCACAGGGGGGCTATTCTATATGGGGGATGCACAGGGGGGCTATTCTATATGGGAGGATGCACAGGGGGGCTATTCTATATGGGGGGATGCACAGGGGGGGGCTATTCTATATGGGGGGATGCAGGGGGTATTCTATATGAGGGGATACAGGGGGGTATTCTATATGAGGGTACGCAGGGGGGGCTATTCTATATGGGGGGATGCAGGGGGCTATTCTATATGTGGGGATGCAGAGGGCTATTCTATATGTGGGGATGCAGGGGGTATTCTATATGGGGGGTGCAGGGGGCGCTATTCTATATGGGGGATGCAGGGGGGGCTATTCTATATGTGAGGATCCAGGGGGGTATTCAGAGGGGTTATTTTATATGGAGAGACGTACAGCAGGAGGGGCTATTCTATATGGTGGGATGCACAGCAGGGGGGTTATTCTGTATGAGGGGATGTTCATATAGAGGAGGGGGCTAGTCTATGTGGAGGAAGGTACAGCAGGGGGGCTATTCTATATGGAGGGATGTTCTATATGGAGGGATGTACAGCAGGGGGAGGCTTTTCTATTTGAAAAGATGTGCAGCAGGGGGGCTATTCTATATGGAGGGATATATAGATGAGGATGTTGCTGGAGCATGAAGCCTAAAATGTCTGTCTGGCAGATCCCCTGGAGAGGAGTCATGGTCAGAGCAGCATTTATGATGGCCGGAGCCAGATGGATAAGAAAAGGAATAGTGGATGTCTCCTGGCCCTCCAGGTGTTGCAAAACTACAATTCCAGTCATGCTTTAGCTGTCCAGGCATGCTGGGATTTGTAGTGATGTAACAGCTGGAAGGCCGGAGTGTGACACCTGTGTTCTATTGTCACTGCTTTGGGAGAATATTGGTCTTTATATAGTGGCTGTTATTTGGTGACAGTATAGTGGTATTATCCAGTCACCATATGGTGAGAGTAGTGGGCATGGTGTGATTGTATTACTCGTTCTGTGTATTCTGGAATTATTGATAATAATTATATATTATTATTATTATTATTATTATTATTATTATTATTAATATTTTATTCAGTCACAGTGTTGCAGTATTATGTGGTGATAATGGCCGTGCTCATGGTGTGGTGATATTATTTGTTACTTATATACTGGTAGTATTGGCAGTATTGGTGGGTTTGCTTAGTAACATTATGGCAGTAACGTGTACAGTATGGTGATAATATTTGCTTACTGGTGTTATTAACTATGACAGTATTATCATGCACAGAAAATTCTTACCTATGTGACCATTATATATCCTAAAATTTGTCCTGGGGCCCTGCTTATACGATAGATAGATAGATAGATAGATAGATAGATAGATAGATAGATAGATAGATAGATAGATAGATCGATCGATCGATCGATCTATAGATAGATAGATAGATAGATTGCTGGTTATTGCAGTTCTAAATTCCTGCTCAGCTTGTATGGTATCTCTTTCTGTATTTGACCCTTGGCTTTCTCTGCTTGGACTATCCTTGTTTGCTGCCTGCCCTGAACCTTGTGCCTGTATCTGGACTTTTCTCTTGCCTGTTGCTTTGTACTTCGCTGCCCGCTGTTGCTGACCAGGACTGTTGACTTTGATTGCATTGTGTTTGTCTGTCTGTCCTGTTAAGTGTTATCCATCTATTTCAGTGTAGGGACTGGCACCGTGGTTGCTCGCATTCACCTAGGGATGTCTTGTAGCAAGTAGGTAGGGTCAGTGGGCGGGTTCAGCTTAGGGCTCACTGTTCTTGATTCTTGTTCTTGATTCGTCTTGCCAGTTTTCCGGTGCTAACAGATAGATAAAGAAAAAAATTTCAGCAGCATTCAGGCTATACAGGGTGCAGGGGTGCCAGCAGTAAACACCTGATTCCAAGGTGTCTCCAATATACGTCAAAATATACCGCAGCACGCCACAAATGCGATGAAGAAAAGGTGGTTTATTTGCCCATGTGAGCAGGGCCGCCGATAGGGCAGTACAACCGGTACTGCGGTATGGGGCCCGGACCCTAAGAGACATGGGGAAGGGGGCCCGCCGGCTGCCCCCCCCCCCCCGTCCGCTACGCTAGGGGGGCCGGCACAGCCCCCCTTGCCACCTGTTTTTGAGCATCCCGAGAAGCTGCGGCCACGCAGCTTCTCGGGATGCACTGATCGCTTTGATGCGGAACATTAAAGCGATCAGAATACAGGAGAAGGACCTGTCAGCGTCCTCCTCCTGTATTCTCTCCCATAGGCTGCCGGCACTTCATACCAGCAGCCTATGGGAGGCCGGGCCGTGACCTCTCCGGCAGGCGTGATGATGTGACGTCATCACGCCTGCCGGAAAACCTGTCCCTGCGGCTCGCAAGATGGAGCCCGAAGAGGAGGAAGAGCTGCTGCCTGCACAGCACGGATTAGGTGAGTAGGATGTTTGTTTTTTTAGGGGCACCTCTGGGGGCATTATTAGTTCATGGGGGGCACCTCTGGGGGCATTATTAGTGTATTGGGGCACCTCTGGGGGCATTATTAGTGTATGGTGGCACCTCTGGGGGCATTATTAGTATATGGGGGCACCTCTGGGGGCATTATTATCTCATGGGGGCACCTCTGGGGGCATTATTAGTTCATGGGGGGCACCTCTAGGGGCATTATTAGTATATGGGGGCACCTCTGGGGGCATTATTAGTGTATGGGGGCACCTCTGGGGGCATTATTAGTATATGGAGGCACCTCTGGGGGCATTATTATCTCATGGGGGCACCTCTGGGGGCATTATTAGTTCATGGGGGGCACCTCTGGGGGCATTATTAGTATATGGGGGCACCTCTGGGGGCATTATTAGTGTATGGGGGCACCTCTGGGGGCATTATTAGTATATGGGGGCACCTCTGGGGGCATTATTAGTATATGGGGGCACCTCTGGGGGCATTATTCGTATATGGGGGCACCTCTGGGGGCATTATTAGTATATGGGGGCACCTCTGGGGGCATTATTAGTTCATGGTGGCACCTCTGGGGGCATTATTAACTCATGGGGGGAATCTCTGGGGGCATTATTAGTGTATGGGGGTACCTCTAGGGGCATTATTAGTTCATGGGGGCCACCTCTGGGGGGCATTATTAGTTCATGGGGGCACCTCTGGGGGCATTATTAGCTCATGGGGGTACCTCTGGGGGCATTATTAGTTCATGGGGGGCACCTCTGGGGGCATTATTAGTTCATGGGGACCACCTCTAGGGGCATTATTAGCTCATGGGGGTACCTCTGGGGGCATTATTAGTTCATGGGGGCCACCTCTAGGGGCATTATTAGCTCATGGGGGCACAGCAGGGAATCCTACATACAGGGGGCACAGCAGGGGATCCTACATACAGGGGGCACAGCAGGGAATCCTACATACAGGGGGCACAGCAGGGAATCCTACATACAGGGGGCATCCCACATTCCTACTCGCTTTACTGCACATAACACCAAACAGCGCAGTTACTATGGGAGCCTACAGGAGGGAGAAAGGGAAGGAAGTTGCTAGAAATGTGCGGAGCCTAAATTGTTTGTCTCGCAGGTTCTGAAAAGATGAAACATATCTGGAAGGAATCATCATGGAGGACTGGGCCGGATGGAGAGGAAAAGGGAAAGTGACGCCTCAGATCAAAGAAGACGTCACCTGTGAGTCACTGTATGACACTTTTCTTATTTTGTAGAACATCATTTAGTAGGGGTGCCCCGAGGTGACAGCTACTACATTATCTGTACTCAGAGATACCACTGTGTTATCTGTGGTGTCACATAGGACTGCAGGTGACATCTACATTATCTGTACTCAGAGATATCACTGTGTTATCTGTGCTGTTACATAGGACTGCAGGTGACTACTACATTATCTGCACTCAGAGATATCACTGTGTTATCTGTGCTGTTACATAGGACTGCAGGTGACATCTATATTATCTGTACTCAGAGGAATATCACTGTGTTACCTGTGCTGTTACATAGGACTGCAGGTGACTACTACATTATCTGTACTCAGAGGGATATCACTGTGTTATCTGTGCTGTTACATAGGACTGCAGGTGACATCTACTACATGATCTATACTCAGAGATATCACTGTGTTATCTGTGCTGTTACATAGGACTGCAGGTGACATCTACTACATGATCTATACTCAGAGATATCACTGTGTTATCTGTGCTGTTACATAGGACTGCAGGTGAAATCTACTACATTATCTGTACTCAGAGATACCACTGTGTTATGTGGTGTTACATAGGACTGCAGGTGATATCAGGTGATTTCTCCAGGTTGCAGAAGTTCAAACTTTATTGTGCCCTGGTGTGCTGGTGTCTGTATACATGTGTGCTGGTGTCTGTATGTGTGTATACATGTGTGCTGGTGTCAGTATACATGTGTGCTGGTGTCTGTGTGTGAGATCAATTCTAGAGAACTGGCTCATATATCCCATTTTCCCCAGTGGCTTAAAATGTAACCTCTGTTATACAGTTATAAAATTGTAGAACCTAAATGTGAACAAGGTGCAATTCAAATAGACACTTACTTGTATAGCTGTCTCTTGTGCTCTGTATGCAGTGCATTATATTCACCCCTGCAACGTACAATTTATAGCGTAGCTACAAGCTCATTATGATGGAGACTAAAACTTACACAAGAGTGGGGTAGGGGTTCCCCTGTATTCAGAATGCTGTTGAGTGCTAGGCAATGCCCCGTCTGGGATTATTGAATTTCGAGGGTCTATGCAGAGCAGGATAAAGACACCTCTGCTGCACAAACAGGATCTCCTTGAAAGCGTTCTCACCGCCATGTATTCGCTATCACTGTCTTGGGTGAGCTAAACTAGTCTGCCTGGGGGGGGGGGGGTGATTTGTATATGCTCACTAACATGGAACAGCCTCATTATATTAGCCTTATCAACATATTCTATGTTAGTGAGCATACCGGGGGGGGGGGGGGGGGGGGGGGGGGGGATATTGGTGAACATATACAAATCAAACAGCCCCCAGACCCTCGAAATTCAATAACCCCTAGTTAGTACTAGCATTGCCTAGTACTCAACAGCATTCTGAATACAGGGGAACCCCTACCCCACTCTTGTATAAGTTTTAGTCTCCATCATAATGAGCCCCGCTGGGCTTGTAGACACGCTATAAATTGTACGTTGCAGGGGTGGATATAATGCACTGCATACAGAGCACAAGAGGCAGCTATACAAGTAAGTGTCTGTATGGTGACATTTAAATTGCACCTTGTTCACATTTAGTTTCTACAATTTTATAAATGTATAACAGAGGTTACATTTTAAGCCACTGGGGAAAATGGGGTATATGAGCCAGTTCTCTAGAATTGATCGGAACCAAATTATACCTCCCAGCAAGGCGTGGGGCGAACACACAATTTTTTTTTTATTAATGTGGGGGGCCCAGACACTTTGGTTGTATGGGGCCCTGAAATTCCTGATGGCGGCCCTGCATGTGAGACAATGCAACATTTCAGCTCAAACAATATAAGGCTCAAATTGCTTGAGCTGAAACGTTGCATTGTCTCACATGGGCAAATAAACCACCTTTTCTTCATCGCATTTGTGGTGTGCTGTGGTATATTTTGACATAGATAGAAAAGAGATAGCTATTTCCTTTTGGATGTCTATCTATCTAGCGTGGGCCACATAATCGAAAAAAAAAAAAACACCGCTGCGGCCCGCTCCTGCCACCGCAGCCTGCTTCTCCCGGCCCGCTCCTGACGTGCTCCTCCAGCGGGCCAGCCAGGCCGAGGTGAGCGGGCAGTGGTGGCGGAAGGGGTTGCGGTGGCGCGTCTCCGCCCCGCCTGATCCCCCCTGAAGTGCTGAGTGCCGCAGACGTGCCGCGCGCAGGCACGTCTGCAGCCACCTCCACCAGGCCCCCAGCGGTGACTTCACTTCCCTGACGCTATTCTATATAGGAGGGGGGTGCAGGGAGGCTATTCTATATGGGAGGGGGATGCAGGGGGGCTATTCTATATAGGAGGGCGGTGCAGGGGGCTATTCTATATAGGAGGGGGGTGCAGGGGGGCTATTCTATATGGAAGGGGGATGCAGGGGGGCTATTCTATATAGGAGGGGGGTGCAGGGAGCTATTCTATATAGGAGGGGGGTGCAGGGGGCTATTCTATATGGGAGGGGGATGCAGGGGGGCTATTCTATATAGGAGGGGGGTGCAGGGGGGCTATTCTATATGGGAGGGGGATGCAGGGGGGCTATTCTATATGGGAGGGGGTGCAGGGGGGCTATTCTATATGGGAGGGGGATGCAGGGGGCTATTCTATATGGGGGGGCTATTCTATATGGGAGGGGGATGAAGGGGGGGCTATTCTATATAGGAGGGGGGTGCAGGGGGCTATTCTATATAGGAGGGGGGTGCAGGGGGGCTTACCATATGGGAGGGGGATGCAGGGGGGCTATTCTATATAGGAGGGGGGTGCAGGGAGCTATTCTATATAGGAGGGGGGTGCAGGGGGCTATTCTATATGGGAGGGGGATGCAGGGGGGCTATTCTATATAGGAGGGGGGTGCAGGGGGGCTATTCTATATGGGAGGGGGATGCAGGGGGGCTATTCTATATGGGAGGGGGGTGCAGGGGGGCTATTCTATATGGGAGGGGGTGCAGGGGGCTATTCTATATGGGGGGGCTATTCTATATGGGAGGGGGATGCAGGGGGGCTATTCTATACAGGAGGGGGATGCAGGGGGCTATTCTATATAGGAGGGGGATGCAGGGGGCTATTCTATATGGCGTGATCCACAGGGGGGCTATTCTATATGGGAGGGGGATGCAGGGGAGCTATTCTATATGGGAGGGGATGCAGGGGGCTATTCTATATGGGAGAAGGGATGCAGGGGGCTATTCTATATGGGGGGTGCAGGGGGCTATTCTATATGGCGGGATGCACATGGGGGGCTATTCTATATGGGAGGGGGATGCAGGGGGGCTATTCTATATGGGGGGGATGCAGGGGGGTATTCTATATGGGAGGGGGATGCAGGGGAGGCTATTCTATATGGGAGGGGGATGCAGGGGGCTATTCTATATGGGGGGTGCAGGGGGGCTATTCTATATAGGAGGAGGATGCAGGGGGCTATTCTATATTGGAGTGGGATGCAGGGGGGCTATTCTATATGGGAGTGGGATGCAGGGGGGCTATTCTATATAGGAGGGGGATGCAGGGGGCTATTCTATATGGGAGGGGGATGCAGGGGGCTATTCTACATAGGAGGGGGATGCAGGGGGGGCTATTCTATATTGGAGGGGGATGCAGGGGGCTATTCTATATGGGAGGGGGATGTAGGGGGGCTATTCTATATTGATGGGGTGCAGGGGGGCTATTCTATATGGGAGGGGGATGCAGGGGGGCTATTCTATATGGGGGGTGCAGAGGGGGCTATTCTATATGGGGGGATGCACGGGGAGGCTATTCTATATGGGAGGGGGATGCAGGGGGGCTATTCTATATGGGGGGTGCAGGGGGGGCTATTCTATATGGGGGATGCACGGGGAGGCTATTCTATATGGGAGGGGGATGCAGGGGGGCTATTCTATATGGGGGGATGAAAGGGGAGGCTATTCTATATGGGAGGGGGATGCAGGGGGGCTATTCTATATGGGGGATGCAGGGGGGGGCTATTCTATATGGGGGAATGTACAGGGGGGCTATTTTATATGGGGGGATGTGCAGCAGGAGGGGCTATTCTATATGGAAGGATGTACAGCAGGGGGTCTATTCTATATGGGGGGATGTGCAGCAGGGGGGGGCTATTCTATATGGGGGGGATGTGCAGGGGGGGCTATTCTATTTGGGGGGATGTATAGATGAGGATGTTGCTGGAGCATGAAGCCTAAAATGTCTGTCTGACAGATCCCGTGGAGAGAAGTCATGGCCAGAGAAGCCTTCATGATGGCCGGAGCCAGATGGAGAAGAAAAGGAAAAGTGGTCGTCTCGTCATGCAGAGAAGACTCCTACTGTGAGTGACAGGATGTAACTGCACTATAATCACTTATAAGGTCTGCAGAACCTTTACACAGCTGGGATCTACCTCTGTATCAGGGGTGTCAAACCCGTCCCTCCATGTGTTGCAAAGCTACAATTCCCGTCATGCTTTAGCTGACCAGGCATGATGGGATTTGTAGTGATGTAACAGCTGGAGGGCCAGAGTGTGACACCTGTGTTCTATTGTCACTGTTCTGGGAGAATATTGGTATTTATATAGTGTCTGTTATTTGGTGCCAGTATAGTGCTATTATCCAGTCACCGTATGCTAAGGGCAGTGGGCATGGTGTGATGGTATTACTCGTATTATTGGTAATATTAGTGTTTTATATAGTGGATTGTATTCAGTCACAGTGTAGCGGAATTATTCATTATGTGGTGGTAATGGCTCATGGTGTGGTGATAATGGCCGTGCTCATGGTGTGGTGGTAATGGCCGTGCTCAAGGTGTGGTGATATTATTTGTTACTTATATACTGGTAGTATTGGAATATTGGTGGGTGTGCTTAGTAACAGTATGGTAGTAATGTGGACAGTATGGTGATAATATTTGCTTACTGGTGTTATTAACTATGACTGTATTATCATGCACAGAAAATTCTTACCTATGTTACCATTATATATCCTTCATTTTGTCCTGGGGCCCTACTTATACATGAGATAGATAGATAGATAGATAGATAGATAGATAGATAGATAGATAGATAGATAGATAGATAGATCCAGTAGGAAATAGCTATCTAGCAGCTTATTATGTATCTTTGATTACACATGAGATCACGACCAGCAGACACATTTTAATAATTAAAACCTTACTACTTATACCGCCATTATATGGAGTGCAGACATAGTCAGGATAAAAGGGATTTAAAAAATATAGTAACTTTTGTCCAAAAACAGCACCACCCTGTCCTCAGACTGTGTATGGTTATTACAACTTGGCTTCATTCACTTCAATGGAACTGAGCTGCAATACCTCACACAAACTGAAGAGGAGTGTGGCGCTGTTTCTGGAAGAAGGTGGCCATGTTTTTCTCCTTTAAAGGGAATCTGTGAGGTCCGTACCAGGTCTCGGGCTGTAGATCTCCGCAGACAGGTGTGAGGGAGATATCACTGACAGGATCTTTAGTCCAGTGTAAGCTTTTATAATTGTCCTTTTCATTTCCAACTAAAGTTTCACAACAGCAGCAGCAGCACCCTATACATCCATCAGTCAGAGCAGGAAGGGGCGGGGCAGAAGGTGCTGCTGTGGCTCCACCTCTGTGACACTTCAGCTGGTAATGAAAAGAAAGATTATAGAGGTTTACACTGGACTAAAGGTCCGGTCCCTGACCTGTACGCTGAGATCTACAGCTGTGTACCTTGTATAGACCCAACAGGTTCCCTTTAAGGGCACGTTCATACCTAATCCAATGCGGATTTGATGCTTCTAATTTCATCAGTTGAAATAAACACATAAATATGTTGCATCAAATCCACAGCAGATCATGTTATATCATTATTTTTAGGTGCTGTTGATGGGGTTCACATGTTTAAGGGAGTAGTGGGGACATGGCTAAATGAAGCAGAATTTGCTACAGCGCATATTTTACACCGCTATCCATGATATGGTGTGTGGGCTGCTGGGGTTTGATTGCCAGGGCTGATTTTAAGTCCCAGTCCGGGCCTGCTCAGAGGCTGCCTAATGGCACAATTATGCCGAATTCTGTGCAACAGCCTGGTTAGACAGAGTTAGGTATAGGGACCACCCAAAAACTCAGCCTGACACAGCATGGCATTGAGAACACAGAGAACCATTAAAACAGAGGTAGCTTAACATGAACCACCCAAAAATTCAGCCTGACACAGCATAGCGGTGAGGACAGAGTGAACAAGGTAGAAGCGGTAGCCAGTCAGCCTTCCAAAAATATACCAGACCTAGCATGGCAGTGAGCTCACAGAGAACCATTAAAAGTGAGTGAGGAAGAAAGTGAGCCTCCCCAAAATTAGGCCAAACACTGCATGGCATTGAGCACACAGAGAACTGCCGGGATCAGCAGTAACCAACATGGAGGCCAGGCAGGAGCAACAGTAACCAACATGGAGGCCAGGCAGGAGCATCAGTAACCAACATGGAGGCCAGGCAGGAGCATCAGTAACCAACATGGAGGCCAGGAAGGATCAGCAGTAGCCAACATGGAGGCAAGGGAAGGCACACCAGTAGTCAGCAGTAGTCAACATGGATGCCAGTAAAGGCCCAGCAGTAGTCTGTCTACATGGATGCCAGTTAAGGCCCAGCAGTAGCCAACATGGAGGCAAGGGCAGGCACACCAGTAGTCAACATGGATGCCAGTTAAGGCCAAGCAGTAGCCAACATGGAGGCATGGAGGTGTTTGCGTGGGTTTCCTCTGGGTACTCCGGTTTCCTCCCACACCCAAAAACATACAGATAGGTGAAGCGCTGTGGAATCTGTGTGCGCTATACAAATAAGAAAAAACAAAGGCAGGCAGAGCAGTAGTCAACATGGATGCCAGTAAAGGCCCAGCAATAGTCAACATGGATGCCAGTTAAGGCCCAGCAAAAAGGAGGCAAGGGCAGGCCCAGCAGTAGTCAACATGGATGCCAGTAAAGGCCCAGCAGTAGTCAACATGGATGCCAGTAAAGGGCCAGCAAAAAGGAGGCAAGGGCAGGCACACCTAGTGAGGCTCCCTAAAACTAGGCCACTAGACACTACAGGGCCTTGAACACACAGAGAGCCATTTCAAGTGAGTGAGGAAGCTAGTGAGGCTCCCCAAAACTAGGCCAGACACAGCATGGCATTCAGCACACAGAGAGTCATTACAAGTGAGTGAGGAAGCTAGTGAGGCTCTCCAAAACTAGGTCAGACAGTGCAGGGCCTTGAACACACAGAGAACCATTACAAGTGAGTGAGGAAGCTAGTGAGCCTCCCAAAAATTAGGCCAAAGAGAGCCATTACAAGTGAGTCCAACCAAAAATTGGAGTGAGTCCAGGGGCTGGGATATGTAGTGCTCATGAACCCGGGTGCTGACAGCTAACTGGCTAGGCCAGTTGTCAGTCAGCACTCACCATCAAGGGTACACTTGATGCCTCTCGACCGGGGGTGGTGAGGCCCCGGCCACGGCTAGACATAAACTGGCACCAGTCCTGCTCCTCTGCAGACGTAGTGTGACATCAGGCAGTGAGGACACATAGAACAATACAGTCTTCTTAAGAGGCCCTGGAATTTGAGAACACGGGGAGCCATTAAAACAGAGGCGGTGAGAACAGAGCGAACAAGCAGACACAGCAGGGCCTTGAACAGACAGATAACCATTACAAGTAAGTGAGGCAGCAAGTGAGCCTCCTAAAAATTAGGCCAGAAGCAGCATGGCATTGAGCACCCAGAGAACCATAACAAGTCAGTGAGAAAGCAAGTGAGCCTCCCAAAAATTGGAGTGAGTCCAGGGGCTGGGATATGTAGTGGACATGAACCCGGGTGCTGACAACTAACTGGCTAGGCCAGTTGTCAGTCAGCACTCACCATCAAGGGTACACTTGATGCCTATCGACCAGGGGTGGTGAGGCCCCGGCTAGACAAAAAAAACCCCCAAAAAACAGCAGGCTGGTTGGCGGGGGCGCGATCGGCGGGCCCCCGTCAACCAGTCCCGCTCCTCCGCAGACGTAGTGTGACGTCAGAGCATGGCAGTGAGGACACAGAGAACCATTAGGAGTGAGGAAGCAATTGAGCCTCCCAATAATTAGGCCAGACCCTGCATGGCAGAAGAAGACTTGGCAGTTAGCTGAGAATTGGAGGAGGAGGAGGAGGAGGAGAGGAGATACCAAGTATCTTCATGTTCAGCTGCTTTCCCCGGGTGGACAGTTGGATTCAGGTGAAATCCAGGCTTTGTTCATTTTTATAAACATCAGCCTGTCAGCGCTGTCAGTGGACAGGCGGGTGCGCTTATCAGTGATGATGGCACCAGCTGCACTGAAGACCCGCTCTGACAACACGCTAGCGGCAGGGCAGGCCAGCACCTCCAAGGCGTAAAGCGCCAATTGAGGCCACATATCCAGCTTTGAAACCCAGTAGTTGTAGGTAGCAGAGTGATCGTAAAGGACGGTGGTATGGTCAGCAAGGTACTCCCTCACCATCTTCCTGAAGG
The DNA here is from genome assembly GCF_027789765.1 of Dendropsophus ebraccatus. NCBI lineage: Eukaryota > Metazoa > Chordata > Amphibia > Anura > Hylidae > Dendropsophus > Dendropsophus ebraccatus. Next base: position 118,032,316 of record NC_091456.1, on the reverse strand, counting down.
CTTCCCCCCTACTCTGTCTAGACTGGAGACGGTTGACATAGTCTTGCTGGGGTGCCATGAAACTGTCAAAGGCCTTGGAGAATTTTCCCCTGCCCCTTGACAAGCTGCCTGCTCCACTGCTCCTCTTCCCCGCTCTTTGGCCCACAGAACTACGTCCTCTGGCGCTAGTGGTGTCAGATGGGAAGTACATTTTCAGCTTCTGCACCAGGGCCTGTTGATATTGATTTACTCTCATACTGCGTTCCTCGGCAGGAATGACAGTGGAAAGGTTTGGTTTCTACCAAGGGTCCAGGAGAGTGAACACCCAGTAATCTGTGTTGTCCAAAACCGGTAGTCAACATGGATGCCAGTTAAAGCCCAGCAGTAGTCTACATGGATGCCAGTTAAGGACAAGCAACAAGGATGCAAGGGCAGGCACACCAGTACTCAACATGGATGCCAGTTAAGGCCCAGCAGTAATCAACATGGATGCCAGTTAAGGACCAGCAACAAGGATGCAAGGGCAGGCACACCAGTACTCAACATGGATGCCAGTTAAGGCCCAGCAGTAGTCAACATGGATGCCAGTTAAGGACCAGCAACAAGGATGCAAGGGCAGGCACACCAGTACTCAACATGGATGCCAGTTAAGGCTCAGAACTCGTCAACATGGATGCCAGTTAAGGACCAGCAGTAGTCTACATGGATGCCAGTTAAGGACCAGCAACAAGGATGCAAGGGCAGGCACACCAGTAGTCAACATGGATGCCAGTTGACTTGCGGAAATGTGCACAGATGCGGTGCACCTTGTTAAGCAAGTCAGCCACATTGGGGTAATCTTTAAGGAACCGCAGCAACATTAGGTTGAAGACGTGGGCCAGGCATGGTACATGTGTGAGGCTGCCGAGTTGCAGAGCCGCCACCAGGTTCCGCCCCTTGTCCCACGCAAGAAAGCTCACTGCTAATTACACACGAACCCGGGTGCTGACAGCTAACTGGCTAGGCCAGCTGTCAGTGACCATCAAGGGTACACCTGATGCCTCTTGCCTGGAGGTGGTGAGGCCCCAGCCACAGCTAGACCAAAAAACACACACTTTTTATTATAATAATAATTGCAATTTACTCCCAAATTACCCCTAACCCCCCCCCCCCAGATTACCCGAAACCACCGCAGGTTGCCCGTAACCGCCCCAGGTTGTCCGTAATCACACCAGATTGCACATAACCCCCCAGATTACACGTAACAACCGCACGTTACCGGTAACCACCGCACGTTACCGGTAACCACCGCACGTTACCCGTAACCACCGCACGTTGCCCGTAACCCCCGCACGTTGCCCATAACCCCCGCACGTTGCCCATAACCATCGCACGTTGCCAGTGACCCCCTCCAGATTGTCCGTAAGCACTTCAGTTTATCCGTAACAATCTAAGATTGTCTGTAATCCCCCCCAGGTTGCCCGTAACCACTGCAGGTTGCGCATTACCACCCCAGGTTGCCTGTAATCATGCCAGATTACATGTAACCCCCCCAGATTGCACGTAACCACCGCAGGTTGCCTCTGACCACCGCACGTTGCCTCTTACCACCGCACGTTGCCTCTGACCACCGCACGTTGCCTCTGAACACAGCACGTTGCCTCTGAACACAGCACGTTGCCTCTGACCACTGCACATTGCCTCTAACCACCCCAAATTGTCAATGACCCCCTCCCAATTGCCCGTAACCATGCCAGATTACAGGTACCCACCTCAGATTACCTATAAGCACTTCAGTTTATCTGTAACCACCCCAGATTGTCCGTAACCACCCCACGTTGCCCGTAACCACCCCATGTTCCTGTAACCACAGCAGGTTGCCTGTAACCACCCCAGGTTGTCTGTAACCACAACAGGTTATCCGTAACCACCCCAGGTTGCCCGAAACCACCCCAGGTTGCCCGTAACAACCCCAGGTTGACCGTATCCACCCCAGGTTGACCGTATCCACCCCAGGTTGACCGTATCCACCCCAGATTACCCGTAACCACCCCAGATTACCCGTAACCACCCCAGATTACCTGTAACCACCTCCAGATTACCCGGAACCACCCCAGACTGTCCGTAACCACCCCCCATTACCTGTAATCTAATTTTATTTATTTTGTTTTAGTAACTGCGCTATTCTAATTACTATTACAAATTGGTGCTCCTTTCCTTGTGAGCCTTGCTGTGTGCCCATAAAGTGGTTAATGCCCAAATATGGGGTACCCTTGTACTCAGGAGAACCTGCGTTACAGATTTTGGGGTGCGTTTTCTCTCCCATTCCTTGTGAAATTTAGAAATTTCAAACTAAACCAACATATTATTGGAAAAATTCGAGTTTTTCATTTTTACTGGACTGGCCAGTTTTGAATACTTTCCTTTAATACCTGTGGGGTCAAAATGCTCATCCTACCCCAAGATGAATTCTTTGACGGGTGCACTTTCCAAAATGGGGTGACTTTTGGGGGGGGGGGGGTTCACTCCACTGGCATTACAGCGGCACTGCAAACGCACCTGGCGCACATAAACTTCTTTAGAAAAATCATGCACTGAAAATGCCAATTGGCGCCCCCTTCCTTCCTTGAGCCCCGCTGTGTGCCCATACAGTGGATTATGCCCACATATGGGGTACCCTTCTACTCAGGAGAACCTACGTTACAGATTTTGTGGTAAACTTTCTCTCCTGTTCCTCGTGAAATTGAGAAATTTCAAACTAAAGGAATATATTATTGTAAAAATTCGCATTTTTCATTTTTACTGTCTACTTTTGAATACTTTCCTCTAATACAACTGGGGTCAAAATGGTCACCACACCCTAAGATGAATTCTCTGAAGGCTGTACTTTCCAAAATGGAGTGACTTAAGGGGGGATTTTACTCCGCTGGCACTACAGGGGCACTGCAAACGCACCTGGCGCTCGGCGCTGCATTGAAAAGGCTAATTGGCTCTCCTTTCCTTCTGAGCCCTCCTGTGTGCCCATACAGTTGTTCATGCCCACATATGGGGTACTGTTGTACTCAGGAGAACCTGCGTTACAAATTTTGGGGTACTTTTTTTTCTTGTTCCTTGTGAAATTGAGAAATTTCAAACTAAACGAACATATTATTGGAAAAATTCGAGTTTTTCATTTTTACTGTCTAATTTTGAATACTTTCCTCTAATACCTGTGGGGTCTAAATGCTCATCCTACCCCAAGATGAATTCTTTGAGGGGTGTACTTTCCAAAATGGGGTGACTTTTGGGGGGGTTCTATTCTGCTGACACTACAGGGGCTCTGCAAACGCACCTGGCGCTCAGAAACTTCTTCAGCAAAATCTGCATTGGAAAAGCTAATTGGCGCTCCTTCCCTTCTGAGCCCCGCTGTGTGCCCATACAGTGGTTTATGCCCACATATGGGGTACCGTTGTACTTATGAGAACCTGCGTTACAAATTTTGGGGTGCTTTTTCTCTCATGTTCCTTTTGAAAATGAGAAACTTTAATCTAAACGTATATATTATTGGAAAATTTAGATTTTCCATTTTTTTACGGCCTAATGGTGAATACTTTGCTCCAGCCCCTGTAGGGTTAAAATGCTCATTATACCCCTAGATTAATTCTTTAACCCCTTCCCGCATTAGGACGTACCGGCACGTCCAAATCTGCAGCCCGTTCCCGCAGATGGACGTGCCGGCACGTCCTCTGAATGACAGGGGCGCAGGAGCTGCGCTCCTGTCATTCCCGGCGGGGCCCGGCTGTCAGTGATAGCCGGGCACCCGCCGTAACTGCCGAGATCCGGGCCGAGCCCGGATCTCGGCAGTTAACCCTATAGGTGCTGCGATCTGTGCGATCGCAGTACCTGTAGTGCTACAGGAAGGGAGAATCCTCCCTTCCTCCTCCATCGGGGCTGTGCGGTGAGATCGCACAGTCCCGATGGAGCTGTGACGTCAGGAGGCTTCCCCGAAGCCTCCTGGTGTCACAGCTACGGAAGCTGGTCAGGCTCAGCCTAAGGCTGAGGCTGATCAGCTTTGCCTTTTACAGGCATAGTGCATTGCAGTGCTGATGAGCTCTGCAATGCACTGTGCCTGTAATCAGGCAATTTTACAGTAAAGTCCCCATGGTGGGACTAAAAACAGTGTTAAAAAAAAACACACACACACACACACAAAATACATTTATAATAAAATAAAATTTACACATAATCCCCATAGCCCCCAATACAATAATAAATGTAAAAAAAAAAGTACACATATTTTGTATCACCGTGTGCGTAATGACGCAGGCAATACAAATATTACATGAACCCCTTAGTGACCGCCAATACGTATTTTTACGGCGGTCACTAATGGGCTTTATTCCGATACGTACGCCTTTTAGTGGCGGACGTATCGGAATGCTCTGCCGTCCCCTTGCGACGGCAGAGCGGGGGATTAGCTGTCAGTGTGACACCTGATCTCCCCCTGACACTACCCCGAGCGGAAGTTCCTCCGCTCCAGGTAGTTTAACCCATTGAATGCCGCTGTCGGCACCCCGGAATACCTGTAACCACCCCGCATTACCTGTAACCACCCCAGATTAACTGTAACCACCCCAGATTACCTGTAACCACCCCAGATTACCTGTAACCACCCCGCATTACCTGTAACCACCCCACATTACCTGTAACCACCCCGCATTAACTGTAACCACCCCGGATTACCTGTAACCACCCCGGATTACCTGTAACCACCCCGGATTACCTGTAACCACCCCGGATTACCTGTAACCACCCCGCATTACCTGTAACCACCCCAGATTACCTGTAACTACCTCACATTAACTGTAACCACCCCAGATTACCTGTAACCACCCCACATTACCTGTAACCACCCCAGATTACCTGTAACCACCCCGCATTACCTGTAACCACACCAGATTACCTGTAACCACCCCACATTACCTGTAACCACCCCACATTACCTTTACCCACCCCAGATTACCTGTAACCACCCCGCATTACCTGTAACCACCCCAGATTACCTGTAACCACCCCACATTACCTTTACCCACCCCACATTACCTGTAACCACCCCGCATTACCTGTAACCACCCCACATTACCTGTTACCACCCCAGATTACCTGTAACCACCCCGCATTACCTGTAACCTCCCCAGATTACCTGTAACCACCCCACATTACCTTTACCCACCCCACATTACCTGTAACCACCCCGCATTACCTGTATCCACTCCGGGCTACCTGTAACCACTTGGCATTACTTGGAACCACCCCAGGCTACCTGTAACCACCCTGGGCTACCTGTAACCACCCCGCATTACCTGTAACCACCCCACATTACCTGTAACCACTCCAGATTACCCGTAACCACCCCACATTACCTGTAACCACTCCAGATTACCCGTAACCACCCCAGATTGCCACACCCTCTCGATTGTCGATCACCACCCCAGATAGCCAGTAAACACCCCCTGATTGCCCATAACCACCCCCAGATAGCCAGTAAACACCCCCTGATTGCCCATAACCACCCCCAGATAGCCAGTAAACACCCCCAGATTGCCTGTAATCACCCCAGATTGCCACAGACTGCCCGTCACCACCCCAGATTGCCCATCACTACCCCAGATAGCCAGTAACCAACCCAGATAGCCAGTAACCACCCCAGATTGCCCATAACCACCCCAGATTGCCCGTAACCACCCCAGATGGGCAGTAAACACTCCCTGGCTGCCCGTAAACACCTCGAGATTACCTGTAATCTCAATTTTTTTTAGCAACTTTGCTATTCTAATAACCGATACTAGCTGCGGTTTTGCTCCAGCAAAATGACACTCCTTCCCTTCTGAGCCCCGCTGTGTGCCCATACAGTGGTTTATGTCCACATATGGGGTACCGTTGTACTCAGGAGAACCTGCTTTACAAATTTTGGGGTGCATCTTCTCCCCTGTTCCTAGTGAAATTGAGAAATTTTAAACTAAACAAACAAATTGTTGGAAAAATTCATTTTTTTCATTCCTACTGTCTAATTCTGAATACTTTCCTCTAATACCTGTGGGGTCAAAATGCTTACCAGACCCCAATCTGAATTCTTTGAGGGGTACACTTTCCAAAATGGGATGACATTTGGGGGGGTTCTATTCTGCTGACACTACAGGGGCTCTGCAAACGCACCTGGCGCTCAGAAACTTCTTCAGAAAAATCTGCACTGCAAATGCTAATTGGCGCTCCTTCCCTTCTGAGCCCGGCTGTGTGCCCATACAGTGGTTTATACCCACGTATGGGGTACCGTTGTACTCAGGAGAACCAGCGTTACAAATTTTGGGGTGCATCTTCTCCTCTGTTCCTAGTGAAATTGAGAAATTTCAAACTAAACAAACATATTATTGAAAAAATTCAATTGTTTCATTCTTACTGTCTAATTTTGAATACTTTCCTCTAATACTTGTGGGGTCAAAATGGTCACCACACCCCAAGATGAATTCTTTGAGGGGTGTACTTTGCAAAATGGGGTGACTTTTGGGGGGTTTCTATTCTGCTGACACTACAGGGGCACTGGAAACGCACCTGGTGCTCAGAAACTTCTTCAGAAAAATCTGCACTGAAAAAGCTAATTGGCGCTCCTTCCCTTCTGAGCCCCGCTGTGTGCCCACACAGTGGTTTACGCCCACATATGGGGCACCGTTCTACTCAGGAGAACCTGCGTTACAGATTTTGGGGTGCATCTTCTCCTCTGTTCCTAGTGAAATTGAGAAATTTTAAACTAAACAAACATAATATTGGAAAAAGTCTATTTTTTCATTTTTACTGAATTCTTTTGAATACTTTCCTCCAATACCTGTGGGGTAAAAATGCTCATCACACCTTAAGATGAATTCTTTGAGGGGTGTACTTTCCAAAATGGGATGACTTTTGGGGGGGTTCTATTCTGCTGACACTACAGGGGCGCTGCAAACGCACATGGCGCTCAGAAACGTCTTCAGTAAAATCTGAACTGGAAATGCTAATTGGTGCTCCCTTCCTTCTGAGCCCCGCTGTGTGCCCATACAGTGGTGTATGCCCACATATGGTGTACCGTTCTACTCAGGAGAACCTGCTTTACAGATATTGGGGGGCGTTTTCTCTCATGTTGCTTGTGAAAATGAGATAATTTAATGTAAACAAATATATTATTGGAAAATTTCTATTTTCCATTTTTTACGGCCTAATTGTGAATACTTTCCTCCAGCCCCTGTAGGGTTAAAATACTTATGATACCCCTAGATTAATTCTTTAGGGTGTGTAGTTTCTAAAATGGGGTCACTTATGGGGGTTTCCAGTATACAAGCCTTTTAAATCCACTTAAAAAAAGAACTGGTCCCTAAATAAATCAGTTTGGGAAATTTCATGAAAATTTGATAATTTGCTGATACATTTCTAACCCCCGTAACACCCTAAAAAAGTGAAATATGTTTATGAAATGAAGTCAGAATAAAGAAGACATATTGAAAATGTGACTTAGTAATTAATTTATGTCATGTGACTTTCTGTTTTTAGAAGCAAAGAATTTCAAAGTTTGTAAAGTGCAAATTTTTCAAATTTTTCATGATATTTTGATGTTTTTCACAAAAAAACACACAAGACAGTGACCAAATTTTGCCACTAATATAAAGTACAATATGTTACAAAAAAACAATCTCAGAATCGCTAGCATACGTTAAAGCATCACTGAGCTATAAGCGCATAAAGTAAGACAGGTCAGATTTTGAAAAATGAGCCTGGTCATTAAGGCCCAAATAGGCTTAGTCTTGAAGGGGTTAAGGTGTGTAGTTTCCAAAATGGGGGTCACTTATGGGGGTTTTCAGTATACAAGCCTCCTAAATCAACTTTAAAAAAGAACTGGTAGCTAAAAAAATCAGTTTTGGAAACTTTCACGAAAATGTGGTAATTTGCTGATAAATTTCTAAGCCTTGTAACACCCTAAAAAAGTAAAATATGTTTATGAAATGAAGCCAGAATAAAGAAGACATATTGGTAATGTGACTTAGTAACTAATTTATGTGATACCACTTTCTTTTTTTAGAAGCAGAGAATTTCAATGTTCATAAAAGCTATTTTTTTAATTTTTCATGATATTTTGATGTTTTTCACAAAAAACACACAAAGTAGTGACCAAATTTTGCCACTAATATAAAGTGCCGTATGTACGAAAAAACAATCTCAGAATCGCTAGCATACGTTAAAGCATCACTGAGCTATAAGCGCATAAAGTGAGACAGGTCAGATTTTGAAAAATGAGCCTGGTCATTAACCCTTTAAGGATCGGGGCAATTTTGTTTTTCGCGATTTTGTTTTTTCCTCCTTGTGCATAAAAGGCCATAGCAGTTGCATTTTTTTCACCTAGAAACCCACATAAGCCCTTATTTTTTGCGCCACTAATTGTACTTTGCAATGACAGGCTGAATTTTTGCATAAAGTACACTGCAAAAGCAGGAAAAAATTCAATGTGTGGTGAAATTGAAAATTAAAAACATTTTGTGTTTTTAGTGGATATGTGTTTTTACACCGTTCGCCCTGGGGTAAAACTGACTTGTTATATATGTTCCACAAGTCGTTACGATTAAAACGATATGTAACATGTATAACTTTTCTTGTATCTGATGGCCTGTAAAAAATTAAAACCATTGTTTACAAATATACGTTCCTTCATTCCCAGGCTTATAGCGCTTTTATCCTTTGGTCTATGGGGCTGTGTCAGGTGTCATTTTTTGCGCCATGATGTGATCTTTCTATCGGTACTTTGATTGCGCATATACGACTTTTCGATCGCTTTTTATTAACATTTTTCTGGATTTGATGCGACCAAAAATGCGCAATTTTGCACTTTGGGATTTTTTAGCGCTTACGCAGTTTACCGTACGAGATCAGGAATGTGATTAATTAATAGTTTGGGCGATTACGCACGCGGCGATACCAAACATGTTTGTTTATTTATTTATTTATTTATTTACTTTTATTAATAACCTGGGAAAAGGGGGGTGATTCAGACTTTTATTAGGGGAGGGGGCTTTTTATTAATAATGACACTTTTTTTTTTACTTTTACACTTATACTTGAAGCCCCCCTAGGGGACTTCTAGTATAAGTGCTTTGATCTCTCATAGAGATCTCTGCAGCATAGATATGCTGCAGAGATCCATGAGATAGGCACTCGTTTACTTCCGGCTGCTGCAGCCGGAAGTAAACGAGTGCCGAGTCGGGGACGGCGCCATCTTGGAGCTTCCCCGGAGGAGCGATCTCCCCACTAGACACCAGGGATGACGCTGCAAATGGTAATCGGATGCAGCTGTCAACTTTGACAGCTGCATCCGATTACTGTATTAGCGGGCACGGCGATCGGACCGTGCCCGCTAATACCTGTGGTCCCGGGCTACAAGCGGCACCCGGGACCGCCGCGGTTCAGAGCGCGGCCGCCGCGCAGCCCCGCTCTGAACGTCCTTACCAACCGCAGGGCGTAAATATACGCCCGCGGTCGTTAAGGGGTTAAGGCCCTAATAGGCTTAGTCTTGAAGGGGTTAATTGACGTCGATTTGATTTTAAAATTTAAATTGAAGGTTAGAAAATAAAAAAAAATTAGGTGGCCAGGGCAGGCACACCAGTAGTCCACATGGGTGACAGTTAAGGCCCAGCAACAATGAGGCAAGGGCAGGCACACCAGTAGGCTACATGGGTGGCAGTTAAGGCCCAGCAACAACGAGGCAAGGGCAGGCACACCAGTAGGCTACATGGGTGGCAGTTAAGGCCCAGCAACAACGAGGCAAGGGCAGGCACACCAGTATGCTACATGGGTTCCAGTTAAGGTCCAGCAACAACGAGGCAATGGCAGGCACACCAGTAGGCTACATGGGTGCCAGTTAAGGTCCAGCAACAACGAGGCAATGGCAGGCACACCAGTAGGCTACATGGGTGCCAGTTAAGGCCCAGCAACAACGAGGCAAGGGCAGGCACACCAGTAGTCTACATGGGTGCCAGTTAAGGCCCAGCAACAACGAGGCAAGGGCAGGCACACCAGTAGCCTACAGGGGTGCAGGTTAATGCCCAGCAACAACGAGGCAAAGGCAGGCACACCAGTAGTCTACACGGGTGCCAGTTAGGGCCCAGCAACAACGAGGCAAGGGCAGGCACACCAGTAGTCTACATGGGTTCCAGTTAAGTCCCAGCAACAACGTGGCAAGGGCAGGCACACCAGTAGGCTACATGGGTGCCAGTTAAGGCCCAGCAACAGCAGTAGCCAACAAGTAGCCAACAACCCCAGCACCCTTTCGATTTTCAATTTGACTGTAGCAGTTGGGGTAACATTCCCTGCATAATGTAACTACTGACTTCTACCCCCGCCACCACCCTTTCGATTTTCAATTTGACTGCATTCCCTGCATAATGTGACTCACCACCTCTCCCCTCACCGCTGTTTTGATTTTGAATTTGACTTTCATCCTTGAGGATCTGGCAATTGTCTCATGCAAAGGGATCATCACTTGAGGGGTAGTGTACTACAAATTCCAGCAATACAGTGTAGTACCCACTAGTTTAGGGGGGGCTGTACAGTACAATCTGGTAGTGGCTGGACCTAGACACACGCTGGGATACCCCCTTACAATGAGCAGTGAAGTTTTATGCAGGTGTACTACAAATCCCAGCAATACAGTGTAGTACCCACTAGTTTAGGGAGGGCTGTACGGTACAATCTGGTATTGGCCGGAACTATACTCTTACGCTGTGACACCCCCTTACAATGAGCAGTGAAGTTCTATGCAGGATGCAATACATATCCCAGCTATACAGTGCAGTCCACACTAGTTTAGGGGGGGCTTGACGGTGCTGTCTGGTATGGGCAACAACTGTACTTACTTTGTCACCCCAATACAATGAGCAGTGAAGCAAGTTCTATGCAGGATGCACTACATCTCCCAGCTATACAGTGCAGTACACACTAGTTTGGGGGGGCTATCTGGTATGGGCAACAACTGTACACACGCTTTGTCATCCCAATACAATATGAGCAGTGAAGTAAGTTCTATGTGAGATGCACTACAACTCCCAGCTATACAGTGCAGTACACCAGGACCACCAGCCCCAAAATCGAAAAGGAGTACACTGAGCACTTCTTAGGGGTGTGTATGCAACACCTAATGCCCCCTTTCTGCCAGAAGCCGGTCACCACAGTGTGCTGGTTAAATCGCGGTAGCAGCACTGCAACTCCCAGCCAGCAGTCTCTAGTAATAGTATTAATAAAAGCTTTTAAGCGCGGAAAAGGGCTGTTTGTTTGTATTGCTAGTATACTGTATACCCTGCCTACTGGAAATCCTACACTGACACTCTCCCTGACCAGCAGCAGCTCTGTCCCTCATCTCTCACAGCATGCGTCTGAAGCGAGCACTGCCAGCGCCAAGTTTTATATGGCAGGGTCATCTCATCTGGCCAACCAATGGCTGCTATGGACATGTATGGGTCCCACGTCATCGCAGGATGTACCAAAGAGTCTCCTGCATGTATATTGGCTGCGAAAAAGCGAGTAAACTTACAGGAAACGGATGATGAGATTTCCTTGAGTATCGCAAACATTCGCTCATCTCTAGTTGTGATATTTGTTTGTGTGTGGGATGGTAATGGTTGTGGTCACAGTGATAATATATGTTTCTTATATACTGGTGTATTGGATTTGGTCAGTAACTGTATATTACTTCTATCCCCTATTAGTGATGTTCTGGGGTCACATCCACACACTCAGCTCCCACAGAACTCTGTATACTGATCTTCCACAAAGCCTCCCGTATACAATACACCAAGAATCCTCCAAGTACAACAGCTGCAAACACTACAACTCCCAGCATTTACAGACAGTCTGCAGCCCTCAGGATATGCTGGGAGTTGTAGTACCTCCTCTGATAACAACTGGTGCTGTAGAGATTTAGGGCTGATGGTTGTAACATAAGAGAACTAGAAGGGCAATTTAAATGATTACAGCACTGATAACAGGGTCACCGGGTACACAGCACGGTACCTTCAAAGCGTAACTGTCATATTTTTTTTTTTATTGCAGAAATCAGTAGTATAAGCGATTTTAAGAAACTCTGTAATAGGTTTCATCAGCCAAAAAAGCCTCCTTCTGTACTCAAGAAGCAATCTCCCAGCCTTCATTATAGAGAGGCCAGTGAAGACGGACTCTGCTCTCTCCATTCTGTGCCTATGAAGGGGGGAGGGGCTGGGGGAGATGAGGGAGCAGGAAGAGGTGACATGAAGGTCAGCTCTTTGTAGACTGTCTGGGCACCTAAAACGCTGGATTCGGGGGTCAGAGAGGTCTGTGCTTACCTATGAACTTACTGAGAGAAGATTGCAGGGTGTTGTGCTGTGCAGGACTGCTCCGTGCTCAGTCACTCCTCTCAGCCCCTCCCCTCTCCATAGACACATAATGGACACAAATCACAGAAAGGGGTGTAGGACATCTAAAATATAACTTTTAATTTATCTATGTTAAAAAAAACTCCACATACACAGACCAACAAACCACAAAAAACACACATATATGTAGCCACTATAATATGTACACTGCTACCAACCAATATATCTTATACAACCTATTGGTTCAGGTGCTTCGGAAACAGTAGCGGTCTCTGGCACCAAGCACCCCAAGCAATCGCTTGGGGCCCCCAACATCCAGGGGGGCCCGCACGCCCCGCTCGCTGCTGTGATCTGAACTGTAACTATGAGCACTCGTAATGAGCGCTCACAGTTACATGCAGCAGCAATGACAGGGCGATAGCCATTGGCACCCTTCCTGTCAGTCACTCTTGCGGCCGCAGGAAGTGTTTTCCCTGCGGTCACAAGTGGCCACTCTGTCCTTGTGGTGTCGGTGCTCCAGTGACATCACTGGAGCATCAGCGCCAGGACAAGGGGAGCGCGGCCACAAGAGTGAAGAGAAGAGGAGACGCCCGGACCCAGGTGAGTATAAGTGTTTATTTTATTCTGTTATATGCTATATGGGAGGGGGAGCACACAGGGGCCTGTGTAACTGGGGATCGCACAGAGGAGGTCTATATAAATGGGGGGAGCACACAGTGGGGCTATATAACAGGGAAGACACGGGGGCTCTATATAACTGGGGGAGCACACAGGGGGGCTATAGACTACTGGGGCTTCACAGAGGGGTCTATATACTACTTGGGTCAGCACACAGGGGGTCTACATACTACTTGGAGAAGCAGAATGGGGTCTATATACAACTGGGGGAGCACACAGGAGGTCTATATCCAAGTGGGGGAACACACAGGGAGCATATATACTACTGGGGGAGCACACAGGGGGTCTATATACTACTGAGGGAGCACACAAGGGGTCTATATACTACTGGGGTAGCACACAGGGGGTCTATATACTACTGGGGTAGCACACAGGGGTCTATATACTACTGGTGGGGCACACAGGGGGTCTATATACTACTGGGGGAACACACAGGAGTCTATATACTACTGGTGGGGCACACAGGGGGTCTATATATAACAGGGGCACACAGGGGTCTATATACTACTAGGGCAGCACACAGGGGGTCTATATACTACTGGAGGAGCACACAGAGGTCTATATACTACTGGTGGGGCACACAGGGGGTCTACATACTACTGGGGGAACACACAGAAGGTCTATATACTACTGGTGGGGCACACAGGGGGTCTATATACTACTGGGGGCAGCACACAGGGGGTCTACAGATAACGGGGAGCACACAGGGGGTCTACAGATAACGGGGAGCACACAGGGGGTCTATATATAACTGGGGGAGCACACAGGGGGTCTATATATAACTGGGGGCAGCACACAAGGGGTCAATATACTGCTGGAGGAGCACACAGTAGTCTGTATACTACTGGGGGAGCACACAGGGATCTATATAATACTGGTGGAGCACACAAGGGGTCTATATACTACTGGGGGAACCACACAGGGGGTTTATATACTACTTGAGGAGCACACAGGGGTCTATATCCAAGTGGGGGAGCACACAGGAGGTCTATATCCAAGTGGGGGAGCACACAGGGGGGCTATATACCACTGAGGGAGCACACAGGGGAGCTATATACAAGTGGGGGAGCACACAGGGGGTCTATATACTAGTGGGGGAGCACACAGGGGGTATATGCAACTGGGGGCAGCACACGGGGTATATACGACTGGGGGCAGCACACAGGGGGTTTATATACAACTGGTACAGCACACAGGGGGTCTATATACTTTTGGGGGAGCACACGGGGGGGCTATATATAACTAGGGGAACACACAGGCGTCTATACACTACTGGGGGAAGCACACAAGGGGTATATACTACTGAGGGGAAGCACACAAGGGGTATATACTACTGGGGGCTGCGCACAAGGGGTATATACTACTGGGGGCAGCACACAGCGGTCTATTGTCGAGTGCGTGTTGAGGGGGGGCCCCAGACATAACTTCACTTGGGGCCCCAGAAATGCCAAGACCGCCCCTGTTTGGAAAGTAGGGTTAGTAGCATCGAAAATACTCACGTCAGGGTAGGGACTAACTCACCCTGTTTTGCCCTATTAGGATGCACAGGGTGGAGCGGGGCACTCGCCCTAATAAGGGCAACCCCTACCCTGATCTACCCCTTGGTACACTGCCTATTACACCCTATATTATTAAGCGCAGGTCCCTTACCTCCGACGCATTTCCTCCGGGTTGCCGGAGCCCTCAGGGAGGTGGGTGTGCATGAAGTAGGGGGAGAGACAATTGCTTAAGGGCTAGCGTAACTGTCATTTCAGGGTCATTTTTCTGAAAACATTAAATATTAACAGTACAAGCGATTTTAAGAAACTCTGTAATAGGTTTTATGTACTAAAAGAGTTTCCTTCTGTACTAAAAAAGCAATCTCCCAGCCTCCCCCCTCTGTGTCCATTATGTGGCTATGGAGAGGGGAGGGGCTGTTAGGAGGGACTGAGCACGGAGCAGTCTTGCAAAGCACAACACCCTGCAATCTTCTCTCAGTAAGTTCATAGATAAGCACTGACCTTTCTGAAACCTGAATCCTGCGGTTTAGGTGCTCAGACAGTCTACAAACAGCTGACCTTCATGTCACCTCTTCCTGCTCCCTCATCTCCCTCGGCCCCTCCCCCCTTCATAGGCTTACAATGGAGAGAGCAGAGCCCGTCTTCACTGGCTTCTCTGTAATGAAGACGTGTTTGCCTGATAATGCACAGATAAGAAGTCAGGGGGGGAGGCTTGGAGATTGCTTCTTGAGTACAGAAGGAGGCTTTTGTGGCTGATAAAACCTAATACAGAGTTTCTTAAAATCGCTTATACTACTGATTTCTGCAATAAAAAAAAACATGACAGTTACGCTTTAAGGGCTACTGCAGTGGCAGGACGCCACGTTGCACTCCGTCTGTAGCCACTGCTATAGGACACACTCTGTGCAAAGTACACGGAGTGCAATGCGGCGTCCTGCCACTGCAGTAGCCGTTAAGCCCTTAATCAATTGTCTCTCCCCCCACTTCATGTACCCCCACCTCCCTGAGGATTCCGGAGGAAACGCGTCGGAGGTAAGGGACCTGCGCTTAATATTATAGGGTGTAATAGGGAGTGTACCAAGGGGTAGATCAGGGTAGGGGGCACCCTTATTAGGGCGAGTGCCCCGCTCCACCCTGTGCGAGCAGGGGTAGTGCCATACTCTAACATCCTAATAGGGCAAAACAGGGTGAGTTGGTCCCTACCCTGACGTGAGTATTTTCAATGCTACTAACCCTACTTTCCGAAGCACCTGAACGGCATACCCAATAGGTTGTATAAGGTATATTGGTTGGTAGCAGTGTATATATTATAGTGGCTACATATATGTGTGTTTTTTGTGGTTTGTTGGTCTGTGTATGTGGGGTTCTTTTTAACATAGATAAATTAAAAGTTATATTTTAGATGTTCTACACCCCTTTCTATGATTTGGTACTAGAAACACAGCCATAATATTGGATTTGTGTACTGTGCTTAGTACATAATGGACACAGAAATCCTGCTTCTTCTGAAGTGAGGGGGGAGGCTAAGAGATAGCTTTTTCAGTCCAGAAGGAAACTCTTTTGGTTTATAAAACCTATTACAGAGAGTTTCTTAAAATCGCTTGTACTGTTGATATTTAATGTTTTCAAAAAAATTACCCTGAAATGACAGTTATGCTTCTATTCACACAGACAGATTTATCTGACAGATTTTTGAAGTCAAAGCCAGGAATGGAGTTGAAAAGAGGAGAAATCTCAGTTTTTCCTTTATTACCTGTTCTCTGTTTATAGTGTGTTCCTGGCTTTGGCTTTAAACATCTGTCAGATAAATCTCTCTAAATCACCCTAAGGTACTATGCTGTACACCTGAGCTAGGTTCCCTTTAATCCAATAGATATATATCTTGGGATAGCTCTCATTACATACTATATAGCATGTGAGAGAGCACTAGGTGTAAGGAAGTACTCAGGGGCTTGAGACATTTCATCCGGAGGTGAGACAATCACAAGGGCTTTTCATGGCTGGGAACACTGGCCCCAGTACTATAATTCTGTGGCGCATGTGGTATCTTGCTTTCCCGCACTTATTTGGGGAGGGTAATACTAGGTAAGGGCCTGAGTGGTCCTTGAAGGATGGGCCGCTAGCCTGCCACACAAGGGCCAGTGCTGTGTGCTTGCCCCCCAGGCTAAAATCTGCCAGCCAGGCCCTGTGAACCACTGACTTTTAAATTCCTAGCAGACGTACCGCACACAGGCACGTCTGCTTCCCTGACGTCCCTTTCGGCGACTGACGTTACTTCCTGGACGTGCTGCTGAGGATCCAGGAGCCACCGCAACTGCTGGGTACCGGAGCTCCAGAAGGAAGAAGACTTAGCTGGGGAGCAATGTTTGAGGTGAGTATATATATTTTTTTCCCCACATGGGGATGTACAGCACAAGGTTAGGGGGGAGGGGGATGCGGGGACTTGATCTTGGGTGGGGGGGCCCAGTTCACAGCTGTAACGCAGGGGCCCATAGTTTTGTTAAGACGACCCTGCCCGCTGTCTTAAACCTCCGTGGAGAGGGTGGATACAGCGGGAGGACCGCCTGGAAAACCGGGATACAGCCACAGCCATAGGCTGTATTCCAGTTTTCCAGGCGGTCCTCCCGCTTTATCCACCCTCTCCACGGAGGTAGAAGACAGCGGGAATCATTGCAGAGAGTCCGGGTTCGTACGAACCCGAACCTCGGCAGGTTCGGACCATCCCTAATTGGGACAGATGGATGAGCTTCTTTTTATAGGGACAGAGTAGTCTATATAGGGGGTTTGTTGTAGAAATAAAAACAATTCTATACATTGCATTGGGAAGATGGCCCTGACATCCTGGACAATGCTTAAAGTAGAGAGTCTGTTTATAACTATGTAATCCAGGAATCCATGAAATATGTGCGAATCCATGAAATATGTGCGATTCCTGGCACTGTCAGTTTCACACCCGCAGTGGAATTTCATCCCGCTGCAAGTAAATAAACGTTGCCACCCTTAACCCGTTCCCGCACGAGGGCGTATCTCTAAGTCCTCGCGCTGGTGGGGGAGTTCAGAGCAGGGTTGCACGGCGACCCCGCAATGAACCGCCAGTCATGGGTGCGGCATGTAGCACGGGACCGCGGCTATTAGCGGGCACGGTCCGATCGCCCGCTAATTAACCCCTAGACGACCCAGGGCGTATAGTTACGCCATGGAAGTCTGTCCCCAGACGACCTAGGGCGTAACTGTACGCCCTGGGTGTTTCTCCCGCTATGAAGCGAGCTCCGGAGCGGAGCGCGCTTCATAGCAGGTGGGGGCCGGCTGCAATCAGCAGCCGGGACCTCACCGGCAATGACACGCTGCAGCGATCGCGCTGCCGCGTGTCATTAGCTCCTTAAAATGTGCTAATAAAATGGCGTTTAAATGTAAGTGACAGGGGGAGTCCCCTGTCACTTACCGATCGGGACCCCCGCAGTGTGACTGCGGGGGTCCGGATCGGTAAAACGGACTGCCGGAGGTCTCTTACCTGCCTCCGTGCGGTCCGATCGGCGATCTGCTACACTGAGCCTGCACAGGCAGGCTCAATGAGCAGATCGCCGATAACACTGATCAATGCTATGCCTATGGCATAGCATTCATCAGTGTAGAAATCAAAGTAATCTATGTAAAAGTCCCCTAAAGGCACTTCAAATGTGTAAAAAAAAAAAAGTTCAAAACACTAACACACTACCCCAAAACCCCTCCCCCAATAAAAGTTGAAATCACCCCCCTTTCCCATTATATAAATAAAACATATAAAAATAAATAAACAAATAAACATATAATATACCGTAGCGTGCGTAATTGTCCGATCTATTAAAATATAACAAGCGTCATTGCGAACGGTAAACGGCGTACACGAAAAGAGGGAAAAAAGTGCGCGGATTACCGATTTTATGTTACATTATATATAAAAAAAAATCAATAAAAAGTGATCAAAACGTCCGATCTTCACAAATATGGTATTAATAAAAACTAGAGATCATGGCGGAAAAAATGACACCCCATACAGCCCCGTAGGTGAAAAAATAAAACCGTTATAAGCGTCACAATAGTCCCATTTTATTTATAATTCATTGCCAAAAAAAAGGATTTCATTTTAAAAAAATATATAACATTAGAGAATCTGCGTAAACCTGCATATGGTTGTGTTCGGGCTGACCTATAGAATAATAGTATCATGTCGCTGTTACCGTATAGTGCATTACGTAGACACAGGAACCCCCCAAACGTTACCATATTGCATTCTTTTTAGCGATTTCACCAATTTATATCTTCATAAATAATATATTTGGAATTCCATCATACATGTTATGGTAAAATGAATGACGCCATTACACAGTACAACTATTCCTGTAACAAATAAGCCATTACATGGCTTGTAGATAGAAAACTGAGAGTGCTAGAGCTCTTAGAAGGGGAGGAGGGAAAAACGGAAACACTAAGATCAAAATTTGCGCGGTCCACTGGGTCATTTTGGGCCTGGTCCTCAAAGGGTTAAAGGACAACTCAGGCGAAAAAATTTTTTGGCTTATTTAACACACATTACAAAGTTATATAACTTTGTAATGTGGTTAAATACCCGGTCTGGCCCCCTTCCCCCACTTTCCGACCCCCGACCCCCCACCCCGGAAGTTAAAGAATGTATACATTACCTATTACGGTCGTCACGGTCCTCTTCTCTGGTGTCGGGTGGCGTCAAAGCTGGGGGGCGCAAGCGCACTGGCAGCCTTTTCTCTCTCATGGACCCGGAAGCAAGAGACATCGCTGGACGACGGACGCAGGTGACGGTGAGGCGGACGGCGGGCGAATGGAGTGGCGATCGTCACCGGAGGGATGGTGAGTATGGTGTCTGTGTGTGTCTGTGTTTTTTTGGGGGGGGGTCCCGCCGGAGTTGTCCTTGAAATCTTCAGATGCAGCTGTCAAGAGTTGACAGCTGCATCTGGAGGCTTACTGCAGATGATCCCTGGTGGTCTATTGGGAAGCAATAGAACACTGATCTCATCGATCTATGCTGTATAAGGGTCCATTTACACAGACAGATTTATCTGACAGATCTTTGAAGCCAAAACCAGGAACAGACTATGAACAGGGATCAGGTCATATAGGAAAGACTAGAATCTATCCTCTTTTCAAATCCATTCCTGGCTTTGGCTTCCAAAATCTGTCAGATAAATCTTTCTGTGTAAACACACCCTAACTATACAGCATAGATCTCTATGAGAGATCAGTGTGCATATACTAGAAGTCCCCCAGGGGGGCTTTTAGTATGTGTGTAAAAAAAAGTTATTAAAAAGTTATTAAAGGACAACGTCCACGAAACTTTTTGGGGCTTATTTAACACACATTACAAAGTTATATAACTTTGTAATGTGGTTAAATACCCCCCCCCCCCCCCCCCGGAAATTCTACATTACCTATTGCGGTCATCACCGTCCTCTTCTCCCGGGCGCCATCTTGTGACGACGATGTCATAGCCGGGGGGCGGTCCGGGTCTTCTTCCTCTTCGGCCCTGATTGGCTGAGATTGCTGGATGCCATGTGATGCGCTCCAGCCAATGAAAAGGCTGCTGGTGCGCAAGTGCACTGGCAGCCTTTTCCATTCCCTGGACCCGGAAGTGAGAGACATCGCTGGACGGCGGTGACGGAGAGGCAGATGGCGGGCAAATTGAGTGGTAATCGTCACGGGAGGGATGGTGAGTATGGTGTCTGTGTGTGTGTCTGTGTTTTTTTTTTTTTTTTGGGGGGGGGGGTCCCGTGGGAGTTGTCCTTTAATAAAAAGCCCTCTCCCCTAATAAAAGTTTGAATCACCCCCCTTTTCCTATTTTATAAATAGAAATAAATAAATAAATAAACAAACATGTTTGGTATCGCCGCGTGCGTAATCGCCCAAAATATTCATTTATCACATTCCTGATCCCTGATGGTGTAAGCGCAAAAAAATCCCAAAGAGCAAAATTGGGCATTTTTGGTCGCATCAAATCCTGAAAAATTGTAATAAAAGCGATCAAAAAGTTGCATATGCGCAATCAAGGTATCGATAGAAAGAACACATCATGGCGCAAAAAATTACACATCACACAGCCCCATAGACCAAAGGATAAAAGCGCTATAAGCCTGGGAATGGAGCGATTTTAAGAAACATATATTTGTTAACAATGGTTTGAATTTTTCAAATAAAATAAAAGTTATACATGTTACATATCATTTTAATCATACCGACTTGAGCAACATATATAACATGTCAGTTTTTCCATAGAACACACGGCGTAAAAATGAAGCCCCCCCCCCAAAGAAAAAGAATTGCGGGTTTTTTTTCAATTTTCATATTTTATGCAAAAATTCAGCCTGTCATTGCAAAGCCCAATTAGTGACGCAAAAAAAAAGGGCTCATGTGGGTCTGTAGGTGTAAAAATGCAACTGCTATGGCCTTTTAACCCCTTAAGGACGTGGCCAATTTCGATTTTTGCGTTTTCGTTTTTTTCCTCCTTGTGCTTAAAAGGCCATAGCACTTGCATTTTTCCACCTAGAAACCCACATGAGCCCTTATTTTTTGTGTCACTAATTGTACTTTGCAATGACAGGCTGAATTTTTTCATAAAGTACACTGCGAAACCAGAAAAAAAATAAATGTGTGGTAAAATTGAAAAAAAAAAAAAGCATTTTGTTTATTTGGGGGGTATTTGTTTTTACGCCATTCGCCCTGGGGTAAAACTGACTTGTTATATATGTTCCTCAAGTCGTTACGATTAAAAATGATATATAACATGTATAACTTTTCTTTTATCTGATGGCCTGTAAAAAAATCAAACCATTGTTAACAAATATATGTTCCTTAACCCCTTAAGGACCGGGCCTGAAATGGCCTTAAGGACCGGAGCAAATTTTATGAATATGACCAGTGTCACTTTATTCATTAATAACTTCGGGATGCTTTAACCTATCCGGCTGATTCTGAGATTGTTTTCTCGTGACATATTGTACTTCACATTTCTTGTAAATTGAAGTCAATACTTAGAACAAATCTTTATGAAAAAACCCAAAATAACATGAAAAATTGTGAAAAAATGCATTTTTCCAACTTTAAAACTTTTCTGCTTATACAGAAAATGGTTATGCCACATAAATTATATATTAAATAGCATTACCAACATGTCTACTTTATGTTGGCAGCATTTATTAAACTATATTTCATTATTTTTAGACAATAGAAAGCGTAAAACATAAGCAGCAAATTTCCAAATTTTCAGTAAAATTTCAAAATCAGATATTTTTAGGGACCTGTTCAGGTTTAAAGTGTATTTGAGAGGACTTTATGTTAGAAAGCCCCACAAAGCACCCAATTTCAGAAACTGCACCCCCCCAAACTCTGCAAAAGCATATCCAGAAAGTTTTTTAACCCTTTAGGGGAGTCACAGAAATAAAAGCTAAGTGTGTAAGAAATTTGAAAATTTACATTTTCTGTGCAGAGATTTTATTGTAATCCAATATCTTTCATAATTATAAACCTATTAACAGAGAAATGCACCCCAATATTGATTGCCCCATTTCTGCAGTTTATAGAAATACCCCATATGTGGCCCTATTGCGCTATTTGACGCAACCACAAGCCTCAGATATAAAGGAGCGTCTAGTGAATTTCAACGCCTTCGTTATATTTGGTCATTTCTGACTGTACCACTTCAGGTTGGCAGAGGCTCTGGGGTGCCAAAACATAAAAAACACCCCTAAAGGGACACCATTTAGAAAACTACACCCCTCAAGGAATGTAACAAGGGGTGCGGTGAGCATCTGGACCCCACAGGTTCTTCACAGATTTTCAGAACAATGTGGCGTGAAAAAATAAAAATTATTTCTTTATACTGAAATGTTGTTCTAGCCTTTAATTTTTCATTTCCACAAAGGGATAAAAGGAAAAAAATGCACAAAACATGTAGCGCAGTTTCTCCAGAGTACGGAAATACCCCACATGTGGACATAAAGTGCCAAGCGGGCGCAGGACGAGCCTCCAAAGGGAAGGAGTGCCAATTGGCCTTTGGAAGCTGAATTTCACTGGAATGGATTTCAAGGGCCACGTCGCATTTACAAAGCAATCGTGCTGCCAAAACACTGGAAACTCCTCACATGTGACCCCATTCTGGAAACTACACCCCTCAAGGAATCTAACAAGGGGGGCAGTGAGCATATGGATCCCACTGGTGAGGGGCACAAATGTGGAACAATGTGACGTGAAAGTGAAAATTTTCATTTTTTTCACTTTCAAGGCACAAATGTGCCCATCATCAAGGGGTCCCTATCCTCACTGCACCCCTTGTTAGATTCCTTGAGGGGTGCAGTTTCCAGAATGGGGTCACTTGTGGGGGGTTTCCAGTGTTTTGGCAGCACAAGGGCTCTGTAAATGCGACATGGCGTTCATCATCCATTCTGGCCAAATCCAGCCTCAAAAACCAAATGGCGCTCCTTCCCTTCGGAGGCTTGCCCTGCGCCCACATGGCGCTTTATGTCCACATGTGGGGTATTTACGGACTCAGGGGAAAATGCTCTACACATTTTATGTGTTTTTTTCTCTTTTAACCCCTTGTGAAAATGAAAAATTCAAGGCTAGACCAACATTATAGTGTAAAAAATGTAGTATTTCATTTTCACGCTACATTGTTCCACATTTGTGCCCATCACCAGTGGGGTCCATATGCTCACTACACCCCTTGTTACATTCCCTGAGGGGTGTAGTTTCCATAATGGGGCCACTTGTGGGGGGTTTCACTGCCTTGGCAGCACAGGGAGTTTTTAAATGCAACATGGCCCCTCGAAATCCATTCTACCCAAATCCAGCCCCAAAAAGCTAAATGGCGCTCCTTCCCATTGGAGGCTCGTCTTGCGGCCGCATAGCGCCTTAAGTCCACATGTGGGGTATTTCCGTACTCGGGGGAAATTTCTCTACATGTTTTGTTTTGTTTCTTCTCTTTTAACCCCTTGTGCAAATGAGAAACGTCAAAACTAGATCAATGATGTTGTGTAAAAATTACATTTTTTACACTTAAACATTGGCCTAGCCGTGAATTTTTCATTTTCACAAGGGTTTAAAAGAGAAAAAAAAACACAAAACGTGTAGAGCAGTTTGTCCCGAGTACGGAAATACCCCACATGTGGACATAAAGCGCCATGCGGCCGCAAGACGGGCCTCCGAAGGGAAGGAGCGCCATTTGGCTTTTGGAGGCTGCATTTGGCTGGAATAGATTTCAAGGGCCATGTCGCATTTACAAAGACCCTCGTGCTGCCAGGACAGTGGTAAACCCCCACAAGTGACCCCATTCTGGAAACTACACCCCTCAAGGAATCTAACAAGCGGTTCAGTGAGCATATGGACCCCACTGGTGACGGGCACAAATGTGGAACAATGTGACGTGAAAGTGAAAAATTTCATTTTTTCATTTTCACAGCACAAATGTGCCAGTTATTGAGGGGTCCATATGCTCACTGCACCCCTTGTTAGGTTCCTTGAGGGGTGCAGTTTCCAGAATGGGGTCACTTCTGGGGGGTTTTCAATGTCTTGGCAACACAGGGCCTTTGTAAATGCGATATGGCATTCATCATCCATTCTAGCCAAATGGCGCTCCTTCCCTTCTGAGGCTTACCCTGCACCCGCATGGCGCTTTATGTCCACATGATGGGTATTTCCGTACTCAGGGGAAATTGTTCTACACATTTCGTGTTTTTCTTTATCTTTTAACCCCTTGTGAATATGAAAAAATAAAGACTAGATCAATGATTTAGTGTAAAAATGTAGATTTTTTTACACTAAATGTTGGTCTAGCCTTTATTTTTTTTATTTCCACAAGGGGTTGAAAGAGCAAATAAACACAAAACGTGTAGGGTAATGTCCCCTGAGTACGAAAATACCCCACATGTGGACATAATGTGCCATGTGGGCACAGGGCAAACCACCAAAGGGACAGAGCGCCATTTAGAGGCTGGAATGGAGGATGGAGGCTATGTCGGGTTCGCAGAGTGCCCGTGCTGCCAAAAAATTGGAAACCCCCCACAAGTGACCCCATTATGGAAACTACACCCCTCAAGGAATGTAACAAGGGGTGTAGTGAGCATATGGACCCCACTGGTGACGGGCACAAATGTGGAACAATGTGCTGTGAAAATGAAAAATTTATTTTTTTACACTAAAACGTTGATGTAACTTTGAATTTTTCATATTCACAAGGGGTTAAAAGAAAAAATGAACCCCTAATCATGTAGCGCACTTTTCCCCGATTACAGGAGTACCCCACATGGGGACACAAAGTGCAAAGCCGGAGCACAGAAAGCCTCCAAAGGGAAGGAGCGCAATTTGGATTTTGGAAGCTGGATTTGGCCAGAATGGAGGACGAAGGGCTCTCAGAGCCTCCGTGCTGTCAAAACAGAGGAAACCCCCCACAAGTGACCCTAACGAACTCAGGAATCTGTGGTTCGTACGGGGTGGGGTCACTTGGGGGGGCTTGTGGGGCAGCGCCTTGGGGCTTGTCATCACTAAATGGTGATGACGGTGAGGAAGAAGAGGAAACGAGGGATCTTCCTCTTCTCCCTCACTGGTTGTCTCAGTATCGGAGGCAATCCAGGCGAATGCCTCTTCAGCCGAGAACAACCTGTGGGCCATTTTTTTTTTTTCTGTAGGATGCCTTCACACACACCGGATCCGCACACTGCGGATCCAGCGTCAGTGCATCCCTATGATTGACATCCCGCTGGCCGGAGCATACTACCTCCTCCCCGCTCCAGCTTGCTCCGGGGCTCCCGGCGCAGCCAATTAGTGAGCTGCCCCACCGCAGCTACTGATTGGCTGAGCGCGATGTCCTGCTGAGAACCCCCGAAGCAAACCAGAGCGGGGAGGAGGTGCTGTATGCTCCGGCCATTGGGGGGTTAACTTACATACACGCAGCGGGATGTCATTCCTGCTGCGTGTATGTATTCTCATAGGGATGCACTGGCGCTGGATCTGCAGTGGATTTCGCTGCGAATCCGCAGCGTGAAATCCCCTGTGGATACGGTGTGTGTGAAGGCGTCCTTAGAGGGGTGTGTAAGTGTTATGCTTTTACACGTGTAAGTGTTAGTGTTTTATGTACTTTTTTTACATTTTATTCGTGTGTGTTTTTTAGGAGGGGAGGGTGGCAGCGAAGAGGGTAAGAGGAGAGGGTGGCAGGGGAGGGGAGAGGGTGGCAGGGGAGGGGAGAGGGGCGGCAGGACGGAGGGGAGAGGAGCGGCAGGACGGAGGGGAGAGGGGCGGCAGGACGGAGGAAAGAGCAAAGAGGGTAGGAGGAGAGGGTGGCAGCGAAGAGGGTGGCAGGATGGAGGGGAGAGGAGAGAGGGTAAGAGGAGAGGGTGGCAGGGGAGAGAGGGTAAGAGGGGAGGGTGGCAGGGGAGAGAGGGTAAGAGGGGAGGGTGGCAGAGGAGGGGAGAGGAGCTGCAGGACGGAGGGGAGAGGAGAGAGGGTAAGAGGAGAGGGTGGCAGGGGAGAGAGGGTAAGAAGGGAGGGTGGCAGGTCAGAGGGGAGAGGGTGGGAGGAAAGAGGGGGTGGCAGGACGGAGGGGGGGGGGCTGGCAGGACAGAGGGGGGTGGGCTGGCACGACGGAGGGGGGGCTGGCACGACGGACGGGGGGCTGGCACGACGGAGGGGGGCAGCAGGACGGAGGGGGGGCTGACAGGACGGAGGGGGGGCTGACAGGACGGAGGGGGGCGGCAGGACGGAAGGGGGGCTGACAGGACGGAGGGGGGGGGCACGACATAAGGGGGGCTGGCAGGACAGAGGGGGGCGCTGGCAGGACAGAGGGAGGCGCTGGCAGGACAGAGGGGGGCGCTGGCAGGACGGAGGTGGGCGCTGGCAGGACGGAGGGGGGGCGCTGGCAGGACGGAGGGGGGGCGCTGGCAGGACGGAGGGGGGGCGCTGGCAGGACAGGGGGGGGGGGGCGCTGGCAGGACAGGGGGGGGGGGCGCTGGCAGGACAGGGGGGGGCGCTGGCCGGACAGGGGGGGGGGGGGCGCTGGCAGGACGGGGGGGGGGGCCGCTGGCAGGACAGGGGGGGGGGGCGCTGGCAGGACAGGGGGGGGCTGCCAGGACAGGGGGGGTGCTGGCAGGATAGGGAGGGGTGCTGCCACGACAGGGGGGGGGCTGCCAGGACAGAGGGGAGGGGGGGCTGCCGGGACAGAGGGGGCGGGGGGGCTGGCAGGAGGAGGATGCCGGAGGTATCCCAAGGGGGGAGGGAGCGGAAAGGACGGGGGAAGGAGGAGGAAGCACCCGGTGCGGTCCTGGAGTGTGCCGGGTGCCTCCTCCCCCCGAGCTGCCTCCTCCTCCAGTAACAGGGAGATAGATTATCATCTCCCTGTTACCGGAGGAGGAGGCAGCACGGGGGGAGGAGGCACCCGGCGCCCGGCAAACTCCAGGACCGCATCGGGCGCCGGGCACAGGACTCACCACCCCCATCATCACCTTCTCTGCTGCATATTCTTAGCAAGCAGAGAAGGTGATGATGGGGGTAGTAGTGTGGATCGCCTGTGACTGGCCGGCTGGCGGCAGCCGGCCAATCACGGGCGATCGGGGGCCGTCTGTCTCGTACAGCACCAATTACAGCTCTGTGTCGGGGTCCGGTCCCGGAAATGCAGCAAATCGCTGTGATTGGCAGATGACTTGTCATCTGCCAATCACAGCGATCGTCGTCACGGGGGGCAGGGAAACTGCCCCCTATGTGACACATGAAGATGGCTGCTGATAGAATCAGCAGCCATCTTTACCGGAGCGCCGCGCGATTTCGCGCGGCGCCCATTTAAAGGGCCGACGTACCAGTACGTCATGGGTCCTTAAGTGACAGTGATCCATGACGTGCCGGTACGTCATGGGTCCTTAAGAGGTTAAAGGAGAAGTCCGGCCAAAATTTATTTTTTATATGTTATTACTGATGAAAAGTTATACAATTTTCTAATGTACATTAGTTATGGGAAATGCTCATATACTGCTATTTCCCTTAATTTAGTATATCAGGAAGTGTTAGAATTATCTCTGAAGCAGTGACGTCACGACGAAAGGTGTAATTCCTATGGAGTGTCCAGCAGGGGGCGCACTATATATAGAAGTCAATGAGTACCATTGACTTCTATATATAGTGCGCCCCTGCTGGACACTCCATTGGAATTACAATGGATCTGTATGTAAATGTAGTATACAGTGTTTTTGATTGAATACATTTATGAAATACTTTGGGGAGCAAGTGTCCTTGCTCCCCAAAGTATTCCATAAATGTAAGCAGTCAGTACATAAGAGTAACCCACAGAACTGCCGCCGCCCGCCCGCCGCTACCGAACGCCCGCCGCTCTGGACTACTGAACTACTACTCTCCCCACCTGCTCAAAGCATGCACAGGTGATGGGAGAGTAGTAGCTGGGTTATATCTCCGAGATCGCTGCTGCCGCTGATGCCGCGCAGGGGAGCCGCTAATCACTGCAGCCATCATCCACCTCCGCTGCTTCCTTACTCTATCTCAGAGATATAATCCGGCTACTACTCTCCCATCACCTGCGCATGCTATGAGCAGGTGGGGAGAGTAGTAGTTCAGTAGTCCAGAGCGGCGGGCATTCGGTAGCGGCAGGTGGGCGGCGGCGGTTCGGTGGGTTACTGTTATGTACTGATTGCTTACATTTATGGAATACTTTGGGGAGCAAGGACACTTGCTCCCCAAAGTATTTCATAAATGTATTCAATCAAAAACACTGTATACTACATTTACATACACATCCATTGTAATTCCAATGGAGTGTCCAGCAGGGGCGCACTATATATAGAAGTCAATGGTACTTCCTGATACACTAAATTAAAGGGGTTGTCCGGCGATAAAAAATTATTCACAGAATAACACACATTACAAAGTTATACAACTTTGTAATGTATGTTATGTCTGTGAATGGCCCCCTTCCCCGTGTTTCCCCCCACCCACGCTAGACCCGGAAGTGTGGTGCATTATACTCACCGCATGTCGTGTCGTCCACGGTCTCCGATCGTCAGCAGTGACGTCTTCTTCGTGACGCTGCAGAGGGCGGCCGGCACTCGGGAAGATCCGCCGGACTCACGAAGAAGACGTCACTGCTGACGATCGGAGACCGTGGTCGGCACGTGAGAGGTAATGTATAGCGCACCACACTTCCGGGTACACGGGTGGGGGTGGTGGGACACGGGGAAGGGGGGCCATTCACAGACATAACATACATTACAAAGTTGTATAACTTTGTAATGTGTGTTATTCTGTGAATAATTTTTTATCGCCGGACAACCCCTTTAAGGGAAATAGCAGTATATGATCATTTCCCATAATTAATGTACATTAGAAAATTGTATAACTTTCCATCAGTAATAACATATAAAAAATAAATTTTGGACGGACTTTAAAATCGCTCCATTCCCAGGCTTATAGTGCTTTTATTCTTTGGTCTATGGGGCTGTGTGAGGTGTAATTTTTTTGCGCCATGATGTTTACTTTCTATCGGTACCTTGATTGCGCATATGCGACTTTTGGATCACTTTTTATTACAATTTTTCTGGATTTGATGCGACCAAAAAATGTGCAATTTTGCACTTTGGGATTTTTTGGCGCTTACGCCGTTTACCATGCGAGATCAGGAATGTGATTAATTAATAGTTCGGGCGATTATGCACAGGGCAATAGCAAACATGTTTGTTTATTTTTATTTATAACCTGGGAAAAGGGGGGTGATTCAGACTTTTATTAGGGGAAGGGGCTTTTTATTGATAACAACACTTTTTTTTTTTACACATATACTAGAAGCCCCCCTGGGTTACTTCTAGTATATACACTTTGATCTCTCATTGAGATCTTTGCTGTATACTTATACAGCAAAGATCAATGAGATCGGCACTCGTTTGCTTTCGGCTGCTGCAGCCGAAAACAAACGAGTGCCGAGGCGGGGTCGGACCGGACCGGACCCCGGCCGGCTTCAGTCACGGAGATCGCTCCTCCGGGACTGCGGCGGTTCAGAGCGGGGTCGCAGCGTGGCCCCGTTCTGAACGCCGTTAACGACAACAGGGCGTAAGGAGGAAAACACAAAAATGAAAATTTGCCCGGTCCAGAAGGGGTTAAGCCCATAACAGGGGGCGCCACCTGTGTCTCTGCTGAATTTTACATTTTTCCAGAGGAAGAAGGTTAAAAAAACTGGTGTACACATGGTCTATGTAGAAGCATTATCCCGCTACATAAATCCTGAGGGAACTGGCGCTGTGGGGAGATTTTTAAGCCCAGGGCAAAAGATGCCTTAATAAAAGTCCCCCTATGAATTAGTCCTAGTGGTGGTGTGGGTAGAAGGAGGAGCGCACACCGAAACGCTATGTACCCTAGAAATGAGCTCTATTCACAGTGTAGCCAAGTCAATGGACTTGAAATGAAGATGGCTTCATTTACAGAGGGTAGCGTTTTCCTGTCGGTGAAGGAGCAGTGACATCAGGACGCTCCGTCGTCGCTCGTACAGTTTGATCAAAAGGAACGGACCAATGAGCGGACGCAGGGGAGGGATCCGGTCGTTCTTTGTGGTGGTTGCTGTCTTTGTGTACAACACAATCACCTGTGCGGCTGGGCACTGTGTATAGACGTCACTAGTGCGGCACTTCTGCCACCTCCACTGCTCGCTCTGGAGACACCGGAACGGCGCTGGTGACATCTGCCGGGGTCCGGGTCCTGCAGAATAC
Organism: Dendropsophus ebraccatus; assembly: GCF_027789765.1. NCBI lineage: Eukaryota > Metazoa > Chordata > Amphibia > Anura > Hylidae > Dendropsophus > Dendropsophus ebraccatus. The sequence continues at coordinate 118,002,028 of NC_091456.1, read as the reverse complement.
AACTCGCTCTCTACGGTAATTCATATTTGTTGTGCGGTTTATAGTCGCGATTAAAGCGCAGCCCTGGCTGGAGTATAAAACCGCTCTATGATTTATATGAAGCATATACAACTTTAGGCCCTCAGGTTATAGCAGCATAAGGACCCACAGGAGGGTAAGGTTATTAGCACTGTGTCTATAAGGAAAAAAGAGAAGTAACAATCACAGCACAGATTTCATAGACTGCTCTGGTAAAGTTAAAGCTGTGATTGGTTGCTGTGAGGCCCATTGGAGGTTTTTTAGGGGGTCACAAACCTGCAGAGAAGTGTGTAATGTACATAGCGTATGTCTCACTGCAAGCAGGAGCTATATAGGAGGGTTTAGAAACAGTTATATCCGAGCAAAGTATGTAGAAAAGCAGTCAAGCTGTCACTGCTGGGCCACACGCAGTGGATTTGCAGTGCGCATTTCACACAACAGAGATGCAGCAATTCACAGTACAAGCAGGTGAGGTTTTCAGATTCCCATCCACATGGACTGGAAATATTCAGCACAGAAATGTGGAAATGCACAGCACAGTCTGATGAAAAATAGTGCAATGTTATGCTGCATCTGAACTAGCACTAAGGACCCATGCCTGCAGGTTGTTGAGCTACAGTTGCCACAGCTCTGTTCTGTAAAGCCATTAGCACGAAATTTACTGAGTAGTGCCTATAGAATACAGCGCCTTTCTAAAGGGACTGGCAGCTAGAGAGGGGGTGTGGGCTCGCTAATAATGTTAACCCTTTGAGGACAAGGTCCAAAATGACCCAGTGGACCGCGCAACTTTTGATCTTTGTGCTTTAGTTTTTCCCTCCTCCCCTTCTAAGAGCTCTAGCACTTTTAGTTTTCTATCTACAAGGCCATGTAAGTGCTTGTTTTTTACAGGAATGTACTTTGTAATAGTGTCTTTCATTTTACCATAACATGTATGACGGAATTCCAAAGTTCCTGTGTCTACGTAATGGACTATATGGTAAAAGCGACATGATACAATTATTCTATAGATCAGCCCGAACACAACCATATGCAGGTTTACACAGATTCTCTAATGTTATATATTTTTTTAATGAAATCCTTTTTTTTGGCAATTAATTATTAATAAAATGGGCCTATTATGACGCTTAAACCGGTTTTATTCTTTCACCTACGGGGCTATATGAGTATATGAGATGTTATTTTTTCCGTCATGATCTCTAGTTTTTATTAATACCATATTTGTGAAGATCAGACGTTTTGATCACTTTTTATTAATTTTTTTTGTATATAATGTAACATAAAATAGGTAATCCACGCAACTTTTTCGTCTAGGCCGTTCACCGTTCGCAATGACGCTTGTTATATTTTAATAGATCGGACAATTATGCACGCTATGGTATATTATATGTTTATTTATTTATTTTTATGTTTTATTTCTATAATGGGATGGGGGGGTGATTTAAACTTTTATTGCGGTAGTGTAATAGTGATTTTTACTTTTTTTTTTACACATTTTAAGTCCCTTTGGGAGACTATTACATACATTAGTTTCATTTACTACACTGATCATTGCTATGCCATAGGAATAGCATTGATCAGTGGGATAGGCGATCTGCTCACTGAGCCTGCCTGTGCAGGCTCAGTGAGCAGATCGCCGATCTGACCGCAAGGAGGCAGGTGAGAGACCTCTGGTGGTCCGTTTTAACGATCGAGACCCCCGCAGTCACACTGCTGAGGTCCCAATCGGTAAGTGACAGAGGACGCCCCCAGTCACTTACACTTAAATGCTGCGGCGGCGTTTAAGAAGTTAATGACACGCTGCAGCGCGATCGCTGCAGCCTGTCATTAACGGTGAGGCACCGTCTGCTCACTGTTAGATGCACGGGCACCTCTTTCCCTCCCTGCTCAGTGCCGTCTGCGTTTATGGAATACTTTGGGGAGCAAGGACACTTCCCATAATTTTTGTATATTAGGAATTTGGCTAACTTTCCGTAAGTAATAACATATAAAAAATTTGTCCTTTAAATTAGATGTAGGCCTCATGTTCACATCCATAGCTGCAGACCCTCAGCTACGTATAGAACTACAGATGTGTATGTGTAACCATCCGCATTTGCATAGACCCCTAAATTCACAATAGGTAATCTGTGCCACAACTACAGGCTACACGGGCTCATTTTTTTGCGGCAGGGATCACAGCCGAAACTCAGATTCGGGTTTGTGTATTGCGGCCAAAGTCAACATTTGGTCTGCATTTTTGGGTCCACAAATGTGGAAAAAATAAACAATTGTGTGAAAGGAACCTAAGGCCCTATTCTCACACTCCGTATTCAACGGGCCCTACAGAGTGTGAAGCTGCACAGTATTTAAATCTTAGTGGGACTTTACTAATACAGTTGCATGCCATTTTTGAAACAAACTTGAAACAAATTTGAAGAAATTCCATTAAACTTTATGGGAGAGGGAAAAAAACCATCAAACTCTTACCATAATGCATTTTGGAAAAATTGCCACAGAGCAAAAAAAAAAAAAAATGCCAGAGAGAAAAGAAAGACGCCAGAAAAAAAAGTAAGGGCATTTTATAAAACTCCATTAACTTACAGCTAACATGTGGCCACTGCGTTTTTGCTTAAAAAAAAAAAAAAAAAAAAAAAAAATCCAGCTGGAAGGACCTGTTCTGTCAGAACAAGAAGCACTGTCCCAGGACTTCTCTATAACAGGGCCTATGGGCAGCGGGCTTTCACTTTTTCCTTAGAGACAATACTTTTAGTGGAGATTATATCAACAAAATGCTTCATCCAGAAAGAAGTTTGAAAACAGAGATGCCAACCCTTAGCTTTAGCTATGATCTAGCCCAGGGGTGGGGAACCTCCGGCCCGCGGGCCGCATCCGGCCCCTGAGACCTCCCGATGCGGCCCGCGGCCCGCAGCTCCCCTGTGATGCTCGCCGCTGTGCTGGGGAAGAAGCCGGCATACACAGCATCCTCCGGTGTCTGTGACAGCTGGCGGACACCGGAGGATGCTGTCTGTGCCGGCTTCTTCCCCAGCAGAGCGGCGCGTGTCTTTAGTCTCTTGCGGGCCGCGCGCGATGACGTCATTTCATCGCGCGCCGCCTGCAGGAGAAAGACCGGCACAGAGGACCTGGGAGAGAAGAGGACATGGGCAGCTTGGGAGCGGAGGTAAGGTGAGTGGGATGTTTATTTTTTTATTTGGGGGTTAACTAGGATCCCAGGGACATGACTGATGGGGGGGGGACAACTAGGCTACCAGGGACATGACTGATGGGGGGACAACTAGGCTACCAGGGACATGACTGATGGGGGGACAACTAGGCTACCAGGGACATGACTGATGGGGGGGGGGCAACTAGGCTACCAGGGACATGACTGATGGGGGGGGGACAACTAGGCTACCAGGGACATGACTGATGGGGGGGACAACTAGGCTACCAGGGACATGACTGATGGTGGGGGGACAACTAGGCTACCAGGGACATGACTGATGGGGGGGACAACTAGGCTACCAGGGACATGCCTGATGGGGGGGGAATAACTAGGCTACCAGAGACATGACTGATGGGGGGGGGGGAATAACTAGGCTACCAGGGACATGCCTGATGGGGGGGGGGGGAATAACTAGGCTACCAGAGACATGACTGATGGGGGGGGGGAATAACTAGGCTACCAGAGACATGACTGATGGGGGGGGGGAATAACTAGGCTACCAGGGACATAACTGATGGGGGGGGGGGGACAACTAGGCTACCAGGGACATGCCTGATGGGGGTTAACTAGGCTACCAGGGACATGCCTGATGGGGGGGGGGAATAACTAGGCAACCAGGGACATGCCTGATGGGGGGGGGGACAACTAGGCCACCAGGGACATGACTGATGGGGGGGACAACTAGGCTACCAGGGACATGACTGATGGGGGGGACAACTAGGCTACCAGAGACATGACTGATGGGGGGGGGGACAACTAGGCTACCAGGGACATGACTGGGCAACTAGGCTACCAGGGACATGACTGATGGGGGGATAACTAGGCCACCAGGGACATGACTGATGGGGGAGACAACTAGGCTACCAGAGACATGACTGATGGGGGGGGAATAACTAGGCTACCAGGGACATGACTGATGGGGGGGGGGGGGACAACTAGGCTACCAGGGACATGACTGATGGGGGGGACAACTAGGCTACCAGAGACATGACTGATGGGGGGGGAATAACTAGGCTACCAGGGACATGCCTGATGGGGGTTAACTAGGCTACCAGGGACATGACTTGGGGGTTAACTAGACTACAAGGGGCATCACTGGGGGTTAACTACAATAGCAGGGGCACTAGGGGAACAATACTATGCCTTGTCCTGGGTGCTGCAAACCCCCGCTACTAACTGCCGCGCACGGTATGCGGCCCTCGAATGATTTTATTAATGCCCGACCGGCCCTCGACATGGAAAAGGTTCCCCACCCCTGATCTAGCCTGATCTAGAGCAGGTTCAAGTTTCGTTCTTTATCTAAAGTGAAGTGAGGGAGCCTGTGTGAAGAAGTGGGATATTGTGTTTCCCTGAAAATAAAACAGTGCCTTATATTAATTTTTGTTCCCAAAGAGGCATTCTGTCTTATTTTCAGGGGATGTCTTATTTCTGTGGAGCGGCAGCACACAAGCACATTGAGGGAGAGGCGTGAGCAGCATGGGAGGGAGAGGGGTTAGTGGCACGGGAAGGGGAGGGGTGAGCGGCACGGGTGGGCGAGGGGTCAGCCACACGGGAGGGAGACTGGTGAATGGGTTGGAGAGGAGTCAGCGGCACGGGAGGGAGAGGGCTCAGCAGCACGGGAGGGAGACTGGTGAGCGGCAGGGGGAGGAGAAGGGTCAGTGGCACTGGCGGGAGAAGGGCCAGCAGCATAGGAGGGAGAGCGATGAGCAGAAGGGTCAGCAGTGGGAGAGGGGTGAGCAGCACAGGCGGGAGAGGGATGAGCGGCAGGGAAAGGGGTCAGCAGCACAGATGGGGAGACTGGTGAACAGCACGGAACAATCACAGGGAGGGAGGAGGTGAGCGGTGGCAGGTAATGGTGGGCGGCCTTACTTTCGGGGTGGGGGTGCCTTATTTTTGGGTTGTGCCTTACTTTGCGTTTCTTGGCAGATTAGTTGTTCTGTCTTAGTTAAGGTGGATGCCTTATTTTTGGGGTATTAGTAGGGGCACGGCAGTGTGAAGGGAGCAGATGTATATATGCGACTATGAGTAAAATGAACTCTCAGGTTATCACCTCTTATTATCAATCACAGCGTGGCTGTGTCATTGCAATCCTGTGAAAATTTAAAGAGTCACTGTAGTTTTTTTTTCTTTTCCAGAAATCAATAGTACAGGTGATTTTAAGAAACTTTGTCATTGGGTTTATTAGGCAAATATGCCACTATCTGCATTCAAAAAGACTTTCCCCAGGTCCCCCCCCTTTCTTCTTCACGCAAACGGGTGTAAATGTACACCCCGCCGAGGTACCGGGCTATGGAGCATGCTCAGAGGCTGAGCTCGCCCCATAGTGGGTGAGGACTGCTATCAGCCCTCACCCCTTAAACGGCGCGATCGCGTTTAAGTGTAAGTGACTGGAGCATCTGTGGTCACTTACTGGTTGGGACCCCCGCAGCGTGTCTGTAGGGGTCCCGATCACACTGCCCGACTCCTTACCTCTGTGCAGTCTGATCTTTAATCTTCTTATAGAGTCTGCCACAGGCAGGCTCTATCAGAAGATCACAGATAACACTGATCTCTGCTATAATATGGCATAGCAGTGATCAGTGTATACAATCTAATGTATGCATGTAATAGTCACCTAAGGGGGACTATAAAAGTTGAAAAAAATAAATAAAAGTTTAAAAAAATTCCCCAAAGACCCTCCCCCAATAAAAGTGAAAATCACCCCCTTCCCATTTTATACATAAAAATAATGAAGCTAATTAACATATAAAAAACCGTAGCATACGTAATCGTCCAATCTATTAAAATAAAACAATATTGTTCCCGCACGGTGAATGGCGTGAACAAAAAGCGGTAAAAAAACGCAGATTGCTTTTTTTTTAATTACTTTTTTTTGTATAAAAATATTAATAAAAAGCGACCAATACGTCTGATTTAGAAAAAAATTTACTAATAAAAACTAGAGATCACGGCGCAAAAAATGATGCCCCATATGGCCCCGTAGGTAAAAAATTAAAAACGCTATAAGAGTCAAAATAGGGCCATTTTAAATACAGCTATTTGCAAAAAAAAAAGTTTTACTGCTAATAAAAATAGTAAAACGTTAGAAAAGCTAGTAAACATGCATGTCGCTGAGTTCAGACTGCCCTATAGAAGAGAAAAAAAAGTCAGTTTTACAGTAAAGTGCATTACGTAACCACGGAACCCCCCCAAAATTTGCGGAATCACATTTTTTTACCTAAATTCACCCTATAAATAATGTTTTGGGGGTTCTGTCATTCATTTAATGGCCGATTGAAAGATGCCATTACAAAGTACACTTGCTCCTGAAAAAAACAAGCCCTCACATGGCCCTGTAGGTGGAAAAATAAAAGTGTTTTGGGTCTTAGAAGGCGAGGAGGAAAAAACGAAATCACAAAAGTGACAATTGGCCCGGTCCTTAAGGTCATTTCAGGCTCTGTCTTTAAGGGGTTTAACATCTCAGCTCCCAGCATCAGAATTATATCTGCTAACACTAATATATGGTGTGGTGGAGCTTTAGAAATAACTGCCGCTAAGTCTTCCGGGGAGCTAAGATTGGAAACTATTGCACTAGGTCTTATTTTCGAGAGATGTCCTATTTTCAGGAAACCCGGCAGCATTTAATGCACATTTAAAGGGGTAGTTATACAACTTTGTAATGTATGTTATGTCTGTGAATGGCCCCCTTCCCCGTGTCCCACCCCCCCCCACCCGTGTACCCGGAAGTGTGGTGCGCTATACATACCTGTCACATGCCGACTCGTCTGCGATCTTCAGTCATTGAAGTCATCTTCGGACGGCCGGGCCGAATCCCTCAGACCGTCCTGAGTGCCGGCCGCCCTCTGCCGTGTCATCGGCTGCTCAGATTGGAGACGAGTCGGCACGTGACAGGTATGTATAGCGCACCACACTTCCGGGTACACGTGCGGGGGTGGTGGGAGACGGGGAAGGGGGCCATTCACAGACATAACATACATTACAAAGTTGTATAACTTTGTAATGTGTGTTATTCTGTGAATAATTCTTTACCACCGCACTACCCCTTTAATTAGCATTAGGCTATGTTCACACAACGTATATTTTCGTAAAAGTACTGCCGTTTTTGCAACCGGCAACAATGGCCGTATTTTTTACGAAAATATACTTTGCCTTGTCTTCAATGGAACCCCTCGTGATCAGTTTTCTGCGGCCGCTATTCAGTGAATAGTGGCCGCAGAAAACCCTGTCGGTGCACAACATGGAGCGAGTGGCTCCGGTCGCACACTCCTTAATGTGCAGTGAGCAGTTCAGATGCGGGCACGCACGGAACTGCGGCTGCAAAGATCATCCGGCTGATATTGCAGCATCGGCTGGAATGATCTTTTCAGAGACTGGCCGTTCCGTGACTTGGCCGGGTCACGGAACGGCTGGTCTCTTACGTAGTCTGCACATGGCCTTAATTTGCATTTTGCCATGAATTTGCAATAAAATAGCCGCAATTCTGTGAAAGTTGTAGCAAAAATATATCCTTTTTATTGCAAAATTGCTAATTTATGCCAAAATAAACTAATTAACTGCACATTAAATGCTATGTGTGCATGTAGGTTGAAAAATGAAAGGAGAAGTCCGGCAGGGGGGAAAAAAATCTTTTTGGGGCGGGAGGAACTTGGACTCCTCTGACTCCGCCAACATTCTGCATATCTCCCCTCCTGCTACGTCACGACCCGGCTGATGGATGCCTTGCTCAGCAAATTTTTGACTGGTGCGGGACACCGCTACAGTCGCTGATTAGCTGAACAGGCTAAATGCCAGTGACGTTTCAGCCGGGTTGTGACATACCCCACTGCCATTAAAAAAGGACATCTGGCAGGTACGGTTTTAGGGCAGGTGGGCACAAACAGACAAGAGACAGTGGGCCCTTGATCTGAATCCCGTCCACTGACCCTGCCTATTTGCTTCAGTCGACCCTAGGCGGTCGCGGACAACCACGAAGACGTTCCCTTCACTACGTATGTGAACACACAGAACAATACAGACAGACAAAACACAATTAGAATAGTGGAACAAGCCGGGTCAAATCACACGGGCAACGCGGTACAAAATCAGTGAGACAACGGATAGTCAAAAGGTTAGGCGGAGGTCAGGATAACAAGTAAGTCAGGCAGGAAGGAATTAGGACGGGGTTCGCAGGAGTAGACAAGGGGGAGCTGGGACCAGGAGAGAACCTAATAACCAGCACTGGAAGGTGATACTGACTAAACTTTATACTGGATCAGGAGCCCGGACCAGAGGCTGATTGGTCCGGCCTCCTGAATCCAAATACACTGCAGCTGGTGCACTGCAGGCTGAGCGGCAGGAAGATCTGTCACTTAGCCTGAGTGTAACAGCACTCAGCTGCTTGGCCGGGCGGATCTGACTGACGCGAGACCCGCAGCTCCCTTGGTTGCTAGGGACACCGTCGGGTCTCCGTGACGTCACCCGGCCTCGGCGAAGAGGGCGGCGCTGCGCTCCGGCCGAGACAGACGCCGCTGGATCGCGGTCAGGTAAGTTGCTGACATTACCCCCCCCTTCAGGAGGGGCCTCCGGACCCTTACTCAAGGGACCCGGCTTAGATGGATTGCATGTATGGAACTGCTTAACCAGACGAGGGGCATGCATATCTCTGCTGGGAACCCACGTACGCTCTTCGGGACCAAACCCTTTCCAATGAACCAAATATTGCAAAGACCCTTGTACCCAACGAGAATTCAAAATTCTTTCCACCTCATACTCCAACTCCCCCTGGATGACCAGTGGAGAAGGAGGAGGATACGGCGCAACAGGAGGAACATACTTTTTCAGAAGTGATTTATGGAATACGGTATGTATGCGAAGTGATGCAGGTAGTTTTATTCTGAAGGTAACAGGATTAATCATTTCCACAATGCTGTATGGACCAACATACTTAGGTGCTAGTTTACCAGATTGTACCCTTAACCTCAGGTTTCTAGTAGACAACCAGACTTTTTCTCCTACAGCATATTGATGGCCAGATATGCGTCTTTTGTTAGCATGTTTTCTGTATTGTTCTTGGGCTTTAACCAAGCTCTGATGAGCTCGGGCCCAAACTGACTAAGAACACTAAGCAGGTGGCTCAACCGAAAAATACATACAAAAACGGGGTGCCACTCAATGTCTAGATATCCATAATGATAAACAAAAAAAGAGACAAAAGGCTAGACATAAATCAAAGAGTGCACTCCACTATATAAATTATCAAAAAATGAATTTTATTGCAAAATAACATAGAACACTACACAATACACTTAAAAACAATTAAAAGGTTCCAATCAGGAACATACAAATTCATGGTCTTCCCACAAAACAGGTATTGGGCATCAGACCAACGGGGGGTAGCATACAAATAATATTGCTAACATGACCCAAGCAAAATTAGGACCAATATTATAAAATAATTTAATCAGAACCAAGGCACTGCGTGCAAAAAACCACTGTTACCTAAAACACCAATATCATGCAAAATGAGACCTAATCAAGTTCTAGATAAGAGGGAAAAAGTATGCAACAACACGATAATGAAACCCCAAAAGTAAATGAGGAGAAAAGAGGGAAAAACATAACCCCTATATCAACCCCTGTGTCAACTGATCAAACCAAAGAACTGCATTAGAACACAAATTATCAAAAAAATATATATTTGTGTATATAAATAAATATCACCCACAAATTCAAAGTAAATCTCAGTGCCTGAGTGGAGCAAGGGTCATGGAGCTAACACCCCCGAGAGAGGAACTCCACGCGTATCGTCACCCTCCGGTGACTTCGTCAGGAGTAACTCGGGCCCAAACTGTGCACAGTTTAGAAAATATGGCTTCAGCTGACGGGTTAACTGACTCAGCGGCATGAGTAGAGGAATACCTAGGATTAAAACCAAAATTACAAAAGAAAGGCGACATACCAAGTGAGCGTTGTTCATGATTGTTTAAGGCTAATTCAGCAAGAGAAATAACGTCCCTCCATTTATCCTGGGTATCAGCCATGAAACACTTCAGGAACTGTTCCAGTGACTGATTTATCCTCTCAGTTTGCCCATTGGTTTGCGGATGAAAGGCTGACGAGAAAGATAACGAAATGCCCAACCTTTCACAAAATTCTCTTCAAAACCTTGCCACAAATTGAACACCCCTGTCCGAAACAATGTTCTCTGGAATGCCATGCAAACGAAGAATATGATTAATAAACAACGTGGCTAACGTGTGAGCATTTGGTAGTTTGGACAGAGGAATAAGATGACACATCTTGGAAAATCTGTCCACAACTACCCAAATGGCAGTTTTTCTCTTGGAAAGGGGAAAATCAGTAATAAAATTAATCGAGATATGGGTCCATGGTCTCTTAGGAACCGGTAGAGGTTGTAACAACCCCTCCGGTGGTCTGCGAGGGATCTTAGACCTGGCACAAACCTCACAGGAATCAACGAACGCCTTCACGTCACGGGCCCAGGAGGGCCTCCAGTAGTCACGCGAAAGCAAGAACTTGGTTCCTGCCACCCCTGGATGGCCTGCCAACACAGAACTATGAATCTCCTCCAAGACCCGAAGACGGAGATTCGGAGGTACAAACAAACAAGAACTCGTAGTATTACGGGGTGCAAGAGACTGAGACTCACCAATCTGAGACACTAGGTCCTGTTGTAGAACGGACACAACGACACCAGGGCTTAAAATTGTATTGGACTGGTTCCTAGATGGATTTTCAATGCCAAAGCTACGGGACAGGGCACAGCCTTGACATTTTTGGAACCAGGCCGGTACGTGATCTCAAAGTTAAACCTAAAGAAGAAAAAGGCCCAACGGGCTTGACGAGGGGTGAGGCGTTTAGCGCTGTCAAGATACACCAAATTTTTATGATAAGTGAGCACGATAACCTTATGTTTGGCACCCTCCAGGAAGTGTCTCCATTCGTCATTCGCCATTTAAATGGCTAACAATTCTCTATTGCCAATATCATAGTTACTCTCGGCCTGAGAGAACTTCCTGGAAAAATAAGCAACAGGACGGAGGTTAGTAAGGGTGTTAGAACCCTGGGATAGCACTGCCCCCACCCCCACCTCGGATGCATCAACCTCCACTATGAAGGGATGTTCAACATCCGGCTGAGCCAGCACTGAAGCCACTGTAAAAGCTCGCCGAAGTTTATTGAAGGCTTTGATTGCCTCTGGGGACCAATTAACCAGGTCCGCCCCTTTCTTCGTCAAATCAGTAAGGGGTTTGGCCACCAGGGAAAAATCCTTTATAAACTTTCGATAATAATTAGCGAATCCCAGGAACCTTTCCAGGGCTTTCAGGTTACTGGGCCGCTACCATTTTTCAATGGCAGTAATTTTTAGGGGGTCCATAGCAAAAGAATTAGGGGTAATATAATTACCCAGAAAGGACACTTCTTGAATACCAAATTGGCACTTCGATAACTTGGCGCAAAGATTATTCTGTTTCAGCAGCTCCATTACTGTATGCACATGCAACAGATGGGAGGCCCAATCGGGTGAGAAAATCAAGATATCATCTAAGTAGACCACAAGAAACTGACCCAGATGTTCACGAAATATGTCATTAACGAAGTGTTGGAAGACCGCCGGAGCATTACATAACCCAAAGGGCATGACAAGATATTCGAAATGACCCTCTGGGGTATTAAAGGCGGTCTTCCACTCGTCCCCCTCCCGGATCCTGAATAGATTATATGCTCCCCTTAGATCCACCTTAGAGAACCATTTGGCACCAACAATTTGATTAAACAAATCAGGAATGAGGGGTAACGGGTGTTGATTTTTAACTGTAATTTTATTCAGCTCCCGGTAATCAATGCAAGGCCGAAGCCCACCATCTTTCTTGCCAACAAAAAAGAAACCTGCCCCCAGAGGAGAAGACGATGGACGTATATGGCCTTTGCGTAGACTGTCCTTAATATATTCACGCATGTCTTTTCTCTGTGGGTAGGACAAATGAAAAATTCAACCTTGTGGGTATTTGGCACCGGGAACTAAATCATGGCATAGTCATACGGTCTGTGTGGTGGCAGCCCCTCCACTGCCTTTTTGTCGAATACAGCAGCATAATCTGACAAGAATTCCGGAATCTCCCCTTCTGCCTGGGAGCATTCCGCAAGCGATACAGCAATACAGTGGGAAGCGCACCCAGGCCCCCACCGCACAAGTTCCCTGCTGGACCAATCAAATACTGGATTATGTTTTTCCAGCCAGGGCAACCCCAAAATAACATCAGATGACAAATTATGCATCAAAAGGAAGTCAAGGTTCTCGATATGAACCGACCCCACCTTGACCTCCAGACAAGGTGTCATATAACGTACATTACCTTGGGCAAAGGGGGCAGAATATGCTCCAGTGACATTCACTGAACGCTGGAGCAACAGGGGACATATCTCCAAGCCAGAGAAAAACATTGGGTTAATAAAATTAGCTGAGGCACCAGAGTCTATCTGGGCATACCCATTAATATTCTTATTAACCAACACTAGAGAAATAGTTAACAGTACTTTATTTTTGAAGGTTACCTGTGCGCCTGAGAGACCCCCTCGATAGTCTCTCAGGCGCTGGAGTTTTCCACTGGTGGTCCTGGCCTGGACAGACACTGCCGAACCCGATGACCTGCCTTCCCACAGTACAGACAGAGATTGTTCTGCAGCCGTCTGACCTGGGAGTCAGTGGAGTCCACCTGCATCGGCTCATCTGGTGTGGGCATAACAGGAGTGGATGGTTTGGGAAAGGAGACTGGAGACGTCGAGGTCTTGTGGAAGTCTGGGGTACCTTTCTCACGCTGTCTGTCTCTCAGTCGTCGGTCCACTCTGATGGCTAAGGTCATACTCTCTTCCAATGACTCAGGGGTAGGGTATGCCACCAGCATGTCTTTTAGTCGGTCACTAAGGCCCACCCGAAACTGAAATCGGAGGGCCGAATCGTTCCATGTAGAGAGACCGCTCCACTACCGGAACTCTGAGCAGTACACCTCTACGGGACGTCGGCCCTGTCTCAACCCTGTCAGCTGGCGTTCAGCGTTGGCTGCACTGTCCGGGTCGTCGTACAGTAGACCTAATGCTGCAAAAAACTGGTTGGGGGTCCGTAGGTCAGGAGAGTCAGGTGATAGGGAGAATGCCCACTCCTGGGGTGGCCCTTGGAGAAGGGACATGATAATGCCCACCCTCTGAGTCTCATCTCCTGAGGAGTGAGGGCGCAACCTAAAGAATAATTTGCATCCTTCCCTGAAAGCACAGAATTTCCTCCTGTCCCCCGAGAACTTATCTGGGAGCTGAATGGGTGGCTCAGGGGGTACTGGGGAGGTCACAGTGAGTTGTCAGGGTGCCGTTTCTTGTTCCTGGACTCTTACAGCGAGCTCCTGCACCATGGTGTTAAGTCGCTGCATTTGGTCCACAATATTAGACATGGCGGTCCGGTTGTCCATGAAGCAAATGGCGGTAATTTGGGCTGGTTATTCTGTCAGGGCAGGTGGGCACAAACAGACAAGAGACAGTGGGCCCTGGATCTGAATCCCTCCCACTGACCCTACCTATTTGCCTCAGTCGACCCTAGGCGGTCGCGGACAACCACAAAGACGTTCCCTTCACTACGTATAGAACACACAGAACAATACAGACAGACAAAACACATTAAAATAGTGGAACAAGCCGGGTCAAATCACACGGGCAACGCGGTACAAAATCAGTGAGACAACGGATAGTCAAAAGGTCAGGCAGAGGTCAGGATAACAAGTAAGTCAGGCAGGAAAGAATTAGGACGGGGTTCGCAGGAGTAGACAAGGGGGAGCTGGGACCAGGAGAGAACCTAATAACCAGCACCGGAAGGTGATACTGACTAAACTTTATACTGGATCAGGAGCCCGGACCAGAGGCTGATTGGTCCGGCCTCCTGAATCCAAATACACTGCAGTTGGTGCACTGCAGGCTGAGCGGCAGGGAGATCTGTCACTCAGCCTGAGTGTAACAGCACTCAGCTGCTTGGCCGGGCGGATCTGACTGATGCGAGACCCGCGGCTCCCTTGGTTGCTAGGGACGCAGTCGGGTCTCCGTGACGTCACCCGGCCTCGGCGAGGAGGGCGGCGCTGCGCTCCGGCCGGGACAGACGGCGCTGGATTGCGGTCAGGTAAGTTGCTGACATTACCCCCCCCTTCAGGAGGGGCCTCCGGACCCTTACTCAAGGGACCCGGCTTAGATGGATTGCATGTATGGGACTGTTTATTTTTTTTAATCAGATAGTTTTTATTAGGTTTTTTTCAAAGTAAAACATAACAGTGTTTGGTAACAAAGTCACATAAGAAAAAAGGTAGGACACCATAGCAATATGACAATAGTCGCTAAAAGGAAACATACAATTTTAGAACCCCTTATTTGGGGGGAATCAACAGCATAAGGATATACAATGGTCAACAATCATCAGTTAGTGTCCCAGAGAACCATGCCCCGGTAAGAAAAAAAAGGCCGGGGAAAAGAAGAATACAAAACCAAATGAAAAGGCTGTTGCGGTGGATGTGAATGAAGCTGTAGCGTTTCCCAACTAACTCACAATTTGCTAGCGACTATTTCGCATCTGGTTCAACATAACCTGTATCGGGTTCCTACAGCTATCCCATAAGGCCCTAGTGGGCAGACCTGCTGTATCTATCCAACGTCCCCATATTTTTTCAAATTTGTGCACACACTTGCGTTTCATATACACTCCTCTCTCCAACCTGATTATGCAGTTCGTCTTAGCAATAAATTCCTGTACAGTAGGGGGGTCAGTCTGAATCCATCTGGAGGCGATGATCTTTCGGGCCTGATACAAAATTCTTTGTATGGCTATATTATCGCAGTCCTCCAGATCTAACCTGGTAAGAACACCCAGCAAGTAAGCTTTGGGTTCCATTGGCACAGTAATACCGTAAATTTTTGTAATTACATCCGCGACTCCCTTCCAGAAGTCTTCCAACTGATCGCATTCCCACATCATATGCAGTAGGGACGCATTATCCATGTTACACCGTGGGCATTCAGCTGAGGGCCGCGCCCCTATTTTGTGTAAGAAGATTGGAGTCTTGTATACCCTGTGTATTAGAAACAGCTGTGATAGCCACTGGGCTTCACTGAGAGATACTATGGTGGTGAGTTTTAACACCTCCCTCCAGTCTTCATCAGTCAGACCCCCCCCATCTATCTCCCATTTCTCTCTAATAGTCAGTGGGAATTTATCTAGGTGCGCATGTAGGAGTTGAGCATATAATGTGGAAATGAGTCCTCTGGCAGAATCCCCCTTGGTGATATAGCTAAGCATAGAATTGGAGGTGACAGTTGCATCTGCCTGGCCTGAGCCTGGAGGGCATGCCGGAGCTGAAGGTATTGATAAAATTTGGAGTGTGGGAGTGCATATGTATCTCGTAGAGAGTCAAATGTAACCATAATACCGTCCTGTATAATCTGATGTACATACAACACTCCCGCACCCTCCCATGGGGAGAACCCTTCCAATTTGAAGAATTCAGGTAATAATGGGTTATGCCACAATGGGGTAAAAGTAGTGAGCCCTTCAATTTTCAGCAACTGTTTCACTTTAGTCCAGACCTTCACCATTAATGCAAGTGTTGGGATATTTTTGCCCTGCCACTTGGTCTCACCGGTTTCCAGTACCATTATAGGTAATTTATGTCTGCTAAGCCATATAACCAGTCTACCCGTGTGCCCCACCTGATCTGCACATCCCCAGTTTCTAAAATGCTGCAGCTGGGAGGCCAGGAAGTAAATGTAGGGATTCGGGAGAGCTAGGCCTCCATCAGTTTTGTGTCTCTGTAGTGTTTCTAGACGGATGCGCGCCGACCTCTTACGCCAGACTAGGTCGCGGAATATACCTTGGATTCTGTGGAAGATGCGGAGTGGTATCCATACAGGGGAATTATGGATAACATATAGTAGCTGAGGCATTAATATCATTTTTAGGAGGTTGCCACGGCCTATAACGGACAGTGGCAGGCGGCACCAGACATCCACCTTAGCTACGAACTTCCCAAGCAGTGGGGTCAGATTGTTAGCTATAAAGTCACAGGCATATGGAGTAATCATGATACCAAGGTATTTAAACTTATTCACTATTTGTAAATCAGCGGGGACTAGGGAAGTACCCTCTGGGACAATCCAGAGTACCGTCCAAATTCCTCTATGACAGTCATAATGCGGGGGAGGGAGTTAAGTACATCTCCGACATACAGCAGCATGTCGTTCGCATAGAGAGAGTTGCGTTCCTCCACCGTCCCCCTGGGAAAACCCCAGAAGACCGTGGATGACCGCAGGAGACAGGCCAGTGGCTCTATGGATATTGCGAAGAGGAGGGGCGACAGGGGACAGCCCTGCCTTGTGCCCCTCCCCAGCGCAAAACCCCCCGACATGCCCCGGCTGGCCCGAACCCTCGCCCGTGGCTGCGTGTACAGCAATTGGATCCATTGAAGATAATTAGGCCCAAAGCCCATCTGTTTCATGACAGCCCAAAGGAAGGCCCACTCTACGCTATCGAAAGCTTTCGCAGCGTCGAGTGAGACCACTGCCAGGCAGGCCTCCCAGTCTGCCCCCAGCTGTAGATTCATATGCAAGCGACGCAGATTGATGGCAGTTGATCTGTCCTGCATAAAGCCGGACTGGTCACTATGAATTAGGGTCGTAATTACCTGCGTTAGTCTATTAGCCAAGGCTCGGGCCAGTAGTTTTACATCTTTTGTAAGCAGAGAGATGGGCCGATATGAGCCCGGTTCCGCCGGGACCTTTCCTGTTTTTTTAATCACTACAATCGTCGCCTCTCTCATAGATGAGGGTAGGAGGCCCTCACGCAGGGATTCCCGGTAGACCTCCAACAGCTGAGGAAGGAGAACAGATTGATGTTTTTTTGTAAAATTCTGCTGGAAGACCATCACACCCAGGAGCCTTCTCATTAGAAAAGGACTGGAACGCGTCTTCCAGTTCCTCAACCGTTAGAGGCCCCTCCAGTAAGTCCCTTTGCTCAGCTGTCAGTCGTGGGAGCGAGACAGAGCCAAGGTAGCGGTCAATCTCCTCCTCGGTCATGTTTATGGTCGAAGCGTATGTGGTGGCATAATAATTGTGAAACTCATTCAGAATCGCTTTGTCATCAGTCATCAACCCTCCTCCGTCGCCCTTAAGTTCTACAATATGATTTGAGCACTCTTGGGATTTGACAATAGTAGCCAGTAGGTGTCCAGCACTCTCCCCCTCTTGAAAGAATCGCTGCTTTTGAAAGAAGCGTTTGTCCTCCGCTACCTTAAGTAAATGGTCACTATACAACTTTTGTGCCTCCTCCCACCTGGATCTATTAAGGGCATTAGGGGTAGCTACTAGTGTGCACTCTGACCTTTGAACCTGTTCCCTTAGTGCCTCAGTGAGGCGTCTACTCTTAGTTTTGTGAGAGCTGATCTTTTGGATGTAGACTCCCCTAATGAAGGCCTTCAGTGTCTCCCAAATACAGATAACCGAAGCGGAGCCCCTGTTTGTGTGAAAGAATTCAGTAATGGCCATGTCCACTGAGGAGTCCACATCCACTAGCTGCATCCAGAATGGATGAAGTCTCCATGGCAGCAGACCCCCACATCTCCCAGACCCCACTGACAGACATACCTTGAGCGGTGAGTGATTGGACACACTCCTAGGCAAGTACTGAATGTCCACAATGTGGGAGAGCAGTGAGGGGGTGGCAACCGCTATGTCAATCCGCGAGAGGGTGCGGTGCGAGCTGGAGTAACATGAAAATTGTTGAGCGGTAGGATGACGAATTCTCCATAAATCGCTCAGGCCGCATTCCTTCAGCAAACGCGACAGGGCGGTCAGTCTTCCGTCAGATTGCGTAGATCCAGCAGGAAACCGGTCAATCTGCGGTAAAAGAACATTATTATAATCTCCAATGATTAGAACAGGTAAATCTGGCAAGGTGGCAATGTCAGCCACAACCTTTTTAAGAACATCAGCAGTATATGGAGGTGGAACGTAAACAGCTACCATAATTATAGCAGTACCTCGTATATCACACTGCAGACAGACAAAACGTCCCTCGCTGTCTATACTAGAAGCATGGCAAACAAATGGAATCTGTTTGTGCACAAGGATGCTCACTCCCCTAGCATGTGTAGAATATGTGGAGTGGTACGCACACTGAACCCAGGACCTCTGGAGCAGCTGTATATCGTCCTTGGTCAGATGCGTCTCAGAGAGACATCCTATTGCTGGCTGGAACTGTTGAAGATAGGAAAATATGGCACACCTCTTGGTAGCATCCTTCAGCCCTCTAATGTTCCACGCTACCACATTTACTGTGACTGCAGACATAGCCATTGCATATCAGTAAGAAAATAGATGGTTACAGATTCATTCACCAAAGTGAAACTCTCTCTCCCCTCCCCATAGCTCCGGTAACAGTAAACAGTGATAACAATACAAAAGAAGTAGAAAGAAAGAAAAAAATATAGACAGACATGATTCCCTTTCCAGAGAATCAGTGAGGCTTTAGAAAAAACTCTGAGCTCTTTGCAGAACAGACTTCTCACACATATGTAGGATAACATAACACAATCCCGCTTCCCATAATGCGCAGTAGAAGCAAACTGGATAAGTCCCCGTGGCAAAACATCATAACCATAACGGTTAGGTAGGTAGCTTAAAGTAGAAAACCTGTTTCAATCGTAGAAAATCATAACCAGGTAGTAACTGAGTAAAGTTCAACAGGTGTAGCTAACATCAGCCCTCTTGTCGAAGGTTGCGCTCATTACGATCCAGCCATTGTAGGGCGTCCTTGGGTGACTCAAAAACGTGGGTGGTGCCCAGTGCGACCACTTTGAGCTTTGCAGGATAGATTGTGGAATAGGGTACGTGCAGTGCTCTCAGGCGTCGTCTAATATCCACAAATTGGGCCCTCCGTTTCTGTACCTCAGCAGAAAAGTCAGGGTATATAGCAATCTTGGCCCCTTCTATGACCAGATCAGTGTGATCTCTGGCAAGACGGAGTATTGTATCCCTGTCCCGGAAGTGTAAGATGCGCATGATGACAGGGCGTGGGGGGCCCCCAGGTGGAGGAGCTCGGAACGGCACCCTGTGGGCTCTCTCTATTGCAAATAAGCTGGACAGTTTATCCGGCCCCATTTTATCTGTAATCCAAGTCTCAAAATATGCCCTCTGCCTTTTCAGGGACTCCCAGCAATCGTAAATTATTTCGTCTCAGTCTGTTTTCTAAGTCGTCAGACTTATTGAAGAGAGACATTGTGCACAACTCTTTTCAGGTCACGTTTCACAGGCTGGAGTTGGTCCTCTAGCTCGCTGACCCGTCCCTCCACCTCACAGATACGTTCTTTCACTTTTCTCATGTCCTGTCGCACAAGATTAACATCTTCCTTCACACTCACTATATGCGTGTGCAGGGAGGCACTGATCTGTGTTAGGGCGGCATAGACATCCTTGATAGTGGGATTGTCAGCGGGGGGTGGAAGCTGCGCGGCTGTCATGGCTCCCCACACCTGAGGCGCCGTCGTTCCCGCCAAGTCTGCCGTACTCTGGCCGGGCTCATCGTCACCTCCGCCCTCCCGCTCAGTGCCCGGTTCTGGCATTGAGGAGTCTGACTCTTCCTCCTGCGGGTCCTCACCTGCCCATTCCTCCGTTCTGAGGAACTTGCGGAGGCGGATGGCAGTGTCCTTGTTGTGCCATGTGCTCACGGTGCCATCTTGTTTCCGCGGCGTAGCAGTGCCGCTGTTCTTTTCTTTCGTCCCCCGCTTCTGCCCGTACCCCATAGTCGCTGCCGGGGTGTCGGAGGGTTGTAGTAGCCTTTATCTCTCCACAAGCCGCTTTGTAGCAGTATGGTGCCACGGGGAAGCTGTTTAACAGGATGCTAGGCGCGGGAGCTCTTAGTCCGTGCTGCTGCTCACATTGCGCTCAGGCCACGCCCCTTGTATGGAACGGTTTAACCAGACGAGGGGCATGCATATCTCTGCTGGGAACCCACTTACGCTCTTCCGGACCAAACCCGCTCCGGCTGGGACAGACGCCGCTGGATCGGGGTCAGGTAAGTTGCTGACATACGGATCCTGTTGATGTGGCGCAGTGCAGGCACGGGGTTCGGTAAGCATACTTTCTTCATTATATTCCCCTCACTCCCTGCCAAAAAAAATTGCCCTTCCACCAGACAAACAAAGAAGCTGGGGGCCGATTTGGACCTGTATACCCCCTGCAATCTTCTTCACAAGAATAGGGGTCAAGTAAGTTTTAATTAGAGTACCCTTTTAAGGGAGAAGTTCTCTGAAATAAAAATAGCAGAAAGGCAACATAATAAACAAAGTAATAATAATAATAATATTTATTTGTATAGCGCCAACAGATTCTGCAGCGCTATACTATATACTTTATACTATATACTTACCTTTCTTTGTGCTCCATACCACCACTCCTAGGTCCAGCTGACAGCCGAATGCCTCACTCAGCTCTTCCAGCTGCAATGTCACGTATCTCATTGATTGCCTGCTCAACCAGTCAGTGACTGGGGCAGGATACCGCCCCAGTCACTGACTAGCTGAGCGGGCAGTCAATCGGCCGGGCCATTGCCACTGGAAGAGCCTGATACGTGACGTACCCGGACCTGAACCCTGCACAAGTTCCTGCAACCCCCCCCCCCCTGCCTTGCTTTTTTATTTTCATGAAGCGAAAAGGCCTTTATGCAAAAAATATATTTACTTCAGTCATGAATGTAAAATGTAAAATCAAAGAGGTACTCTGGGCAGTAGGTCTTTTTTCAGTATTCCACGGGGGAAGTGTTTGTGTGTGTGTGTGTGTGTGTGTGTGTGTGTGGGGGGGGGGGGTTGAATTAAAACAAAGACATCCACTAATTATGTTGCTTCAGTTAGCGGTCTCCGGGATCTTCCTGGTCTGAGACAGGACTTAAGACGTGATGTCTCAGGCCCGCTCAGCCATTCAGCAGCAGAGGCAGGACCCCGGTAAAGCTGCTCAGTGGCTGAGTGTGCCTGCCTACGTCACATCTGAAGACCCGTTTGAGACCAGAAAGTGGTTGGAGACTGGGGACCAGAGCTGCGTAATGCAGGTCCCAGCTCTGAAGCTAGGGGGCTAGGTGGATACTAAAGTGGATATTGGGGATACTGAAAAAGGACTCCTGCTTGGAGTACCCCTTTAAAAAATACTGTGAAGGTTTTTCCGAATTAATGTGATGGGGGTTAAAAGGCTATTATGTTTTCAGCAAGTAAATATTGTTTTGTGTAATGGCTAATTCCTGAAGGTAAACCTTGGAGATTCATGTATAGTGACAGGAAACTGAGACCTTGAAAACCATGAGTAATAAATGCAGAAATTATATTAGAAATTAACTTTTTATTGTTTATTGTAATGGATCTGCAGCAAATTTCTCGATAGATAGATATCCCGCTGGGAGTATGTCAGCAGCCCGCCCCGTTAACCCCCCCGCCGCCGGGGCACATACATCACCTTCTCCACGTTCTGGCTTGCTTCCTGGAGCCACGAAGCAAGCCAGAGCGGGGAACAGGTGAAGTGTACACTCCGGGCTGCTGACATACTAACAGCGGGATATCTTTCCCACTGCGAGTTTGTCTGGCCATAGAGTGTACTGGGCAGGGATCTGCAGCGGATCTGACTGCGAATTACATGTGAAGGCACCCTAAATATGTATTTTTAGAGGACTAGAACAAGCTGCAAAGGGAGTGGTGTTTTTCCTAGTTGTACCTTTGTACCTTAATGTAATGTGTTTATGCACAATTTCAGGTTGAAGAGTCAAAGGAGTTGTTTTTGCCACACTCTGGCACACCTCACCACTCCTTCCTCTTCTTTATGATTATTCAATGCTGCCAGGTTCACTCAGCTGTCAGGCAGTGTCTTTCATTGCAGACCAGTCCTCTGTAGGCAGTCTGAATCTCTAAACCCAAATATGCTGGTGCTGTCCAGAGACTTGCCAGCAGTTCAAATCCCCTGATGGAAAGGACTTTATTTTATTTTATTTTTTCATTATTGTGTAATTTTAAAGGCTATGTTCACACACTGTATTTTTGCTCAGTATTTTCCAACCAAAACCAGGAGTGGATTGAAAACACAGAAAGGCTATGTTCACACACTGTTGAAATTGAGTGGATGGCCATTTGTTCGTTGTTGTTTTGAAATGATGGCGTTATTTGCCAGGTCTCCCCCCTAGTCCACAGCTCCAACACATTTGGGTTCAAAGATTCAACTATATCTAAGTGTTTCTTTCAGACATACACTGCCTTCAGAGGACTGATCTGCAATCATAGACACTGGCTGACAGCTGAGTGAGCAGGAGGCCGGGCAGCATTGATTATTCATGAAGAAGGTGGAGGAGGAAGGAGTGGTGAAGTTTGCCAGAGTGTGGTACAAACAACTCCTGTTTGACTCTTCATTACAGAAGGAGACCTGAGATTGTGTATAATCCACTGCATGGACAAATTACCAAAAGGTACAGTGCTCACAAGGAGACTGCCAACTACAGCACACTGTCAGCACCTTAGGTAGGGCCCGGGAGCTGACAGATTCCCTTTGACTCTAAAAAAAAGGCACAACATTTAAAATACACACATTTTTATTTAATTCATGTTGAATTTAAGCTGCCTGTCTTTATTGCTCTCAGTGATAAGGCACCACCAGAGGAGTCTGGTAGTGGTTTCCTTTTCTCTTTAGAACACATGAACATTTGACAAAGCCGATTGTTCAGATGTATGGAGGTATGGGGAGTGATAGTGTATCAGGCAGTGGATGTGGACCCGCTGTGTTAACAAACTGGTTTGGCTTTAGGTCACACTGGACAACAAAGTCTAAGTGCCCTCTTGGTCTTCACCCTTTATCTTGTGTCACGTAACACTTCAGCTATCTGGGGGGCAATGGAGGTTGTAGTCAAGTAACACACACCAGTTATCAGGGGGTGATGGGGGTTGTAGTTCTGTAACACTTCAGCTATCGGGGGATGATGGGGGTTGTAGTCATGTAACACTTCAGCTATCGGGGGATGATGGGATTGTAGTCATGTAACACTTCAGCTATCAGGGGGGTGATGGGGGTTGTAGTCATGTAACACTTCAGGTTTTAGGGTGATGATGGGGGTTGTAGTCATGTAACACACCAGCTATCAGGGGTATAATGGGGATTGTAGTCATGTAACACACACCAGCTAACAGAAGAATGATGGGGGTTGTAGTTTCACAATTCCGTCTTTCAGGGCCTGGTGGTCACAGCCACCTGTCAATCACCTGTTTCAATGCCACAGTCGCGTTTCATTGCGGCACTAAAAGGGTTAAGTGACTGCCACTAGCTAGATCGCGGGATGCAGTCATTAACAACCAGGATCTGCTACACATAGTAGCCGATCCCTGCTCCATATGGAGCAGGTTACATAGTTACATAGTTAATACAGTTGAAGAAAGACACATGTCCATCAAGTTCAACCAAGGAGGGGATTGATGGAGGGAAGGGGGGGGTATACAAGGAGGGGATGGATACAGGCAAGTCGGAGGGATGATAGGTTCTATACTTATGCATTTAAGTTATTTTGGTCTAAGAACTTGTCTAGGCCTGTTTTGAAGCCCTCCACTGTTTTTGCTGTGACCAGATCCTGTGGTAGACTGTTCCACAGATACACAGTTCTCATTGTGTAAAGAAGGCTTGTCGCCTCTGGAGATTGAACCTTTTTTTCTCGAGGCCTCTGAGGGGTTTTTTACCTGAAACATCTTTTCCCCATATTTCTTGTAAGGACCATTTATATATTTAAATAAGTTAATCATATCTCCCCTTAAACGTCTCTTCTCCAGACTAAACAAATTTAATTATTTTAATCTATCTTCATAACTAAGATGTTCTATTCCCCTATTAGTTTAGTTGCCCGTCTTTGTACCCTCTCCAGCTCTAGGACGTCCTTTTTTATGAATCGGGTTCCAAAACCGGACAGCATACTCCAGAGAAGGCCACACTAAAGCTTTATAAAGCGGTAATATTATATCCCTGTCCCGAGAGTCCATGCCTGTTTTAATGCATGACAATATCCTGCTGTCCTTAGAAGCAGCTGATTGACATTGTGTGCTGTTCTGTAGTTAGGTTAGGAGGGGGTTAAATTCCGCTGTCAGTTGTGACACTACGGGGGCACGCAGAGAACATGGCAGGCACTCAGCTCGCTCCCCACCATGTCTTCTGCTGTATACTCTATGATAAGCCATGCTGCTGTGCGGTTTATCGTAAAGTATCGAATACCAGGGAATCCTGGTATTGAACCGATAATAAGAGTCAACAGCAGAATCAATTTTTTTGGTGCATCCCTACACCCTCGGGATGCAAGAAAGGAGCTAAATGGATTCCACTCCGACTCGCTTCTTTCTCCTGGCCCCTACCTTCATAGTCAGGATGATGTGTCGTCAATCTCTTCAGTGTATCGGGCTAGCGATTATAACCTATCCTACTGACATCACCTTTAGTGTGCCTGCCTCCAAGAAGCAGTAAGATGAACTCTGTCTCCTTCCCCATGTCCTCTTTCCCTGTTCGTGTCCCTCCCCCTGCGGCTCCCTGCCCCCTGCGTCTTCTTCTCCCTTCATCCGTCCCCCCGCCCATGAGCACTCTGTGTGGCCTTACTGCACGGCACAGGTGCTCCTGTCAGTAATGTTATAACCGTTGGTAGTGCTTGAGTGCATATAACCCACCAATCACTAACAATGTTTGTTATAGTGGGCTTGGTCAATTACAAGCCCACTATGTGTAAACCGTAAAAAAATTAAAATAATAATAATAACTAGATTTGCATTTCCAGGGAAATACATAGTGCTTGAAAAGAGCGCCCCTTTACCAGTGACTTCCAGAGCGTCCCTTTACCAGTGACTTCCTTTTAAGAGAAACTTTATTCCTGGGTCCCATTCCTTTAAGAGCAACTTGGCTCTCGTCCCTTTAAGAGTGAAATGGGTCTCTAAGAGCGACCTGGGTCCCTTTAAGAGAGACCTGGGTCCTTTCACTCTTAAAGGGACCCATGTCGCTCTTAAAGGGACCCAGGTCGCTCTTAAAGGGACCCAGGTCGCTCTTACAGGGACCCAGGTCGCTCTTATAGGGACCCAGGTCGTTCTCAAAGGGACCCATTTCGCTCTTAAAGGGACCCAGGTCACTCTTAAAGGGACCCATTTTGCTCTTAAAGGGACATATTTCACTCTTAAAGGGACCCAGGTCGCTCTTATAGGGACCCATTTTGCTCTTAAAGGGACATATTTTGCTCTTAAAGGGACCCAGGTCGCTCTTAAAGGCACCCAGCTCGCTCTTAAAGGCACCCAGCTCGCTCTTAAAGGGACCCATTTCACTCTTACAGGGACCCATTTCGCTTTTAAAGGCACCCGGGTCGCTCTTAAAGGGACCCATTTAGAGCGACTTGGGTCCCTTAAAGAGCGACTTGAGTACCGTCCCTTTAAGAGCGACTTGGGTACCGTCCCTTTAAGAGCGACTTATTTAATTCCTCTTACACAGCGGTTTGGGTACCGTCCCTTTAAGAGCTGCTAGGGTACCGCCCCTTTAAGAGTGGCTTGGATACCATCCCTTTAAGAGCAGCTTGGGTACCGTCCCTTTAAGAGCGGCTTGGGTACCGTCCCTTTAAGAGCAACTTAGGTACCGTCCCTTTAAGAGAGACTTAGTTACCGTCCCTTTAAGAGAGACTTAGTTACCGTCCCTTTAGGAGCGCCTTGGGTACTGTCCCTGTAAGAGCGACTTGGGTACCGTCCCTTTAAGAGCGGCTTGGGTACCGTCCCTTTAAGAGCGGCTTGTGTACCCTCCCTGCTACATGGCTGCCTCAGCTCTGCTATTTTACTGACTGACCTCTGCTACTTATAATGCTAAAGATCATTGCTCGGTTACCATGACAATCTTACTTATGTCAGTGAGACAAAATCGTTAAGGACCTTCCATATATTACATCTTCTATTGGCCAATAGTGGACATGTGAATGTGGATGTTGTGATACATTGACTGACAAGACCTTAGAGTTCCTATTGGCTGCTATATTTCAGCTATTTGCATATGTGCTGTGATTGGATGTCAGCGGTTACAGTGTGGGAACTATTTTCAATGGCCCATTAGGTTCTATGGGAAATTCGGGGTCTTTAAACGTAAATTTCTTAAAAATGACAAATCAGATCGAAACGAAAAATAGATAGCACACCTAACACCGCCGAGGGCTTCGAAACGCAGTTTGAACAGTCTGTGCGCAAAGCGGTTCGGGCTGTATTACGTGCAGAAAAATGGCTGGAAGAAGAAGAAGAAGAATACGGATTACAATATAGTGCTTTTCAAGCACTATAATAATGTTTTTTATTGCCAGGAGGTGTTGTAGGAGTAATACCAGGATTTGTTGCCTGAGTACCATTTTTTTTTCTTTTACAAAATACAGAGGTTACCTTTAGACTTTATAGAATAAAATGATTAAAATAAATAAAGATTAGAGATGAGCGAACCGGGTTCAGGTTCGAGTCGATCCGAACCCGAACGTTCGGTATTTGATTAGCTGGGGCTGCTGAACTTGGATAAAGCTCTAAGGTTGTTTGGAAAACATGGATACAGCCAATGACTATATTCATGTTTTCCACATAGCCTTGGGGCTTTATCCAAGTTCAGCAGCCACCGCTAATCAAATGCCGAAAGTTCTGGGTTCGGATCGACTCTAGCATGCTCAAGGTTTGCTCATCTCTAATAAAGATACAAAGAAAATTAGAGACCTGCTTGCAAGAGCTTACCTACTAGGAGCACTGGGGGTGACATAAGAGGCAGCAGCAAGTGCTTTGTCGATGGTCCAACCATTGTACTTAGAATCGTAAAGTGTGTATAGGGGATTCGGTGAGCTTGTCAAGCTCCATTGTCTGAGTACAGGTAGAAAGTACATGGTACTGAAGGAGATATAGAGTAGAAGGCAAAGAGATAGCAGAGGAGGAGGTAAGTTTAGGGAATGTTATAAACATGCGTGAAGAGATGAATCTTTAGGGCACTCTTGAAACTGTGAATATTGGAATTGAGTCTGAAGTCTTTGGGAAGAACATTCTAGAGAACTAGTGCAGCATGAGAGAAGTCTTGGAGACGGTTCTGACTATGAAAGATGTTATTGTGAGATCATTAGCAGAGTGTAGAGCACGGGTAGGATGGTAGGTGGAGATGAGGGAAGAGTTCTATGGAGGTGTGGAATTGTGAAGAGCTTTATGAGCGAGGGTGAGAAGTTTGAACTGAATTCTGGATTAAATGGGCAACCAGTTCAGTGACGTGCACAGGGGGAGAAGGTCAGTGTCAGCTGGAGAGAAAAATGAGTCTTGCTGCTGCATTCAGGATAGACTACAGAGGAGAGAATTTAGAGAAAGGAAGACCGATTAGTAGGGAGTTACTTTTGTGAAGATGAGAATGGATCAGGGTGACAGCAAGAATCTGAGCTGTGTCAGTGGTAAATGGGTGGATTCTTGAGATGTTTTTGAGGTGTAGGTGACAGAACCTTGCAAGGGCTTGGATATAGGGAGTAAAAGATAGATCCGAGTCTAAAATAACCCCCAAACATTGAGCTTGATGCACAGGAGTTATTCTAATGTCACAGACACTAGAGAGCAAGATGTCAGATTGAGGTTGGTTAGAGGGAGGGAATGTGAGAAGTTCTGTTTTAGAAAGATTAAGTTTGAGAAATAGGTCATAATGTTAAGGCCCTATTCCATGGAACGGTTATCGGCCGATAATCGTCCGGTGGAATGAAAGGCAACAATCAGCCGACATCGTTCATGTCGGCTGATCGTTGCAGTTGTTTGTTTTTCAACATGTTGAAAAACAAACGACTCATATAGCAGCGATCTGCTGCCGTCGGTCTGTGCTATATGCTATGGGCTGCCCGGACGATCTAGCTATCACCTGGGCAGCCCCCACGCAGCTCCCTGCGGCCTTCCCCGGACTCACCCGCTCGCTGATGCCGCGTGTAATAGCTGGAGGAGCTGACAGCGCTTGTTTGCTCCTCCAGTCGGCCCGTGGAATAGGGCCTTTAGAGACAGAAACACATTTTAAAACATCCGATATTTGCCATTAAATGATGGCCATCCGCTCAATTTGAACAGTGTGAGAAGATAGCCTTTCTGTGTTCTCAATCCACTCCTGGATTTGGTTGCAAAATACTGAGCAAAAATACTGTGTGTGAAATACTGTGAGCCCTAAAAATGATACAATAATGAGAAAAAAGACCTCTATTTAATTTCCATCAGGGGATTCGAACCAGAGAATGAACTGCTGGCAGGTCTCTAGACAGGGGAGTTACCCCTAGGCCACAACTCTTAACACATTTGGGAGAAGAGATTCAATTATACCTGAGTGTGTTTTTTCCAGACATAAACTCCCTACAGAGGACTGATCTGCAATCTGACAGCTGAGCGAGCAGGAGGCCAGGCAGCATTGATTATTCATGAAGAAGGGGGAGGAGAAAGGAGTAGTGAGGTGTGCCAGAGTGTGGCAGGAACAACTCCTCTTTGCCTCTTCATTACAGTAGGAGACATAATCCGCTGCACGGAAAATTACCAAAAAAGCACAATGCTAGGGGACAGCAAGCTACAGCACACTGTCAGCACCTCAGGTAAGGCCATGGTGCTGACAGATTCCCTTTAACCCCTT
The DNA here is from genome assembly GCF_027789765.1 of Dendropsophus ebraccatus. Classification (NCBI taxonomy): domain Eukaryota; kingdom Metazoa; phylum Chordata; class Amphibia; order Anura; family Hylidae; genus Dendropsophus; species Dendropsophus ebraccatus. The sequence continues at coordinate 117,973,113 of NC_091456.1, read as the reverse complement.
AATTCCCTTTAACCCCTTAAGGACGGGGCCCATTTTCGTTTTTGCGTTTTCGGTTTCTCCTCCTTGTGTTTAAAAGGCCATAGCACTTGCATTTTTCCACCTAGAAACCCATATGAGCCCTTATTTTTTGCGTCACTAATTGTACTTTGCAATGACAGGCTGAATTTTTGCATTTGGTACACTACGAAACCAGAAAAAAATTCAAAGTGTGGTGAAATTGAAAATAAAACTCATTTCTTTTATTTGGGGGAACTGTGTTTTTACGCCATTCGCCCTGGGGTAAAACTGACTTGTTATGCATGTTCCAAAAGTCGTTACTATTATAACGATACATAACATGTATAACTTATATTGTATCTGATGGCCTATAAAAAATTCAAACCATTGTTAACAAATATACGTTTCTTAAAATCGCTCTATTCCCAGGCTTATAACGCTTTTATCCTTTGGTCTATGGGGCTGTATGAGGTGTCATTTTTTGCGCCATGATGCTTTCTATCGGTACCTTTATTGCGCATATACAACTTTTTGATCGCTTTTTATTACATTTATTCTGGATTTGATGCGACCAAAAATGCGCAATTTTGCACTTTGGGATTTTTTTGCGCTGACGCCGTTTACCGTGCGAGATCAGGAATGTGATTAATTAATAGTTCGGGCGATTATGCACGGGGCGATACCAAACATGTTTATTTATTTATTTGTTTACTTTTATTTAAAACCTGGGAAAAGGGGGGTGATTCAGACTTTTATTAGGGGAGGGGGCTTTTTACTATAAACAACACTTTTTTTTTTTTTTTTACACATATACTAGAAGCCCCCCTGGGGGACTTCTAGTATATATACTTTGATCTCTCATTGAGATCTCTGCAGCATAGATATGCTGCAGAGATCAATGAGATAGGCACTCGCTTACTTCCGGCTGCTGCAGCCGGAAGTAAACGAGTGCCGAGCCGGGGACGGCGCCATCTTGGACGAGTCCCCGGCCGGCATCTCCCCCACTAGACACCAGGGAACGGTTGCCTCCGGTAATCGGAGGCAGCTGTCAACTTTGACAGCTGCCTCCGATTAGCTAATAAGCGGCGGTCCCGGGCTACACAGGGCACCGTGGCGCTTCAAAGCGGGGTCGCCGCGCGGCCCTGCTTTGAAGTGCTAATGAGGACATATGACGTACGGGTACGTCATATGTCCTTAAGAGGTTAAAGCGTAACTGTCATGTTTTTTTTTATTGCAGAAATCAGTAGTCTAAGCGATTTTAAGAAGCTCTGTAATACGCTTTATCAGCCAAAAAAGCCTCTTTCTGTACTCAAGAAGCAATCTCCCAGCCTCCCCCCCTGACTTATCTGTGCATTATCAGGCAAACACGTCTTCATTACAGAGAAGCCAGTGAAGACGGGTTCTGCTCTCTCCATTCTATCCTTATGGAGGGGGGAGGGGCCGAGGGAGATGAGGGAGCAGGAAGAGGTGACATGAAGGTCAGCTGTTTCTAGCCTGTCTGGGCGCCTAAAACGCTAAATTCAGGTGTCAGAAAGGTCAGTCCGCGGAATTCAGCTGTCCGCCCACAGGGGCACGCGCCTTTCCGCCGGCTCCATAGACACCATTCTATGGGCTGCCGTATTCCGCGATCTGCTGAAAGTAGTGACATGACACTTCTTTCAGCGTATAGCGGAATACGCCGGCCCATAGAATGGTGTCTATGGGGCCGGCGGAAAGGCACCCAGATGTGCGGGCGGACAGTTGACGGAATTCTGCGGACATTGTCCGCGAGAATTCCGTAGTGTGAACCCGCCCCTATACTGTACTCCAGGCCGATTAGGTTCCTTTTAACCTTATTTAATTTTAAAGTGCCCTTGATTCCAGAGTGCCATACAAGTGATAGGGATTAACAGGATATTTACTGAAGTGGAGCAAGGGTGTCAGATGTAAGGCCAGAGAGGAGGATGTTACAGTAGTCCAAGAAGGATATAATGGGAGCATGTTTGAACAGTTTTGTTGAGTCACATTTGAGAATAGAGCGGATTTGGGAAATGTTTTTGAGATAAGGGTTGCAGGAGGTGGTTAGGGTTTAAATGTGTGGTTTTCACCTAAGTTGCTGTATTGGGCATGATTTTTTGCGCCATGATGTATAGTTTTTATTAGCACCATATGGCTGGGTTCACACGCTGTAACTGTGCGGCTGTATTTTTTATGCGGCTGTAAATGTGCGGGTGAAACTCCGGCCGTGGGAAAAAATAGACATGCGGCTCAAAACATACGGTCATTTACTTGGAAATCTGGTTCAACTAAAAATAACAAATAAAATCTTAAGAAAGTGATGCAAACACCTCTGGATGCATCTGGGAAAGCAGGGAACACAGTTTACATGAATCGCTATTACCGGGGTTTGCGATCCTCTGCAGTATAGCCGATGTCTCTCATGGTTAATATATTGAATTAATAAAACACATTTTCTGTCTAATAAAGTCCCTTTTATTGTTCAATAATTAAATGTAAACGATTCCATCATTTTGCAATTAAATATACTGTTAAAATAAATATATATATAAATAAATGTATATTTATATATATATTTATTTTTTGACAGTATATTTAATTGCACAATGATGGATTCGTTAGAATTAAATTATTGAACAGAGAAACTGTATTTATTTCAAGGAAAATGTGTTTTATTAATTAACCCCTTCACGTCAGCCATCTGTATATATACGTTCCTATTGCACATGCCCCGTGCAGTAGGAATGTACATATACGTTCCGACTTTGACGGGGCTTTGTGATGAGAACGGGATCGCTGCAGGGACAGCGATCCCGCTCTCATCTGTGTACAGCACCGGAGATAATGAAGATCAGCTGCGATCCCGCAGCTGACCCCCATTAACCCCTTAGTGACCGCCGAAACGGCGGTCACTAATGGGCCTGTGCCGCCGCTGTATTTCATCTCCCCCCACCGTGAATCCACGGTGGGAGGAGATGAAATAAGTAAAAATCAGACCCCAGATCAGCCCCCTAGTGCCCCAGTCACTAACCCCCCCTCCCGCGGCGCCCATCGGATCCAAGATGGCCGCCGCGATCACTGTGAACAGACTAATGTCTGTTCACAGTGATCAAAAAAGAAAAATGAATGAAAGCCCCATGCTCTCCACCACCGGAGGTAGCGGAGAGCATGGGGCAGTCATCGGGACCCCCCCTGTGGGGTCCCGGTACAAGCGATCAGCGGTATATACTATATACCGCTGATCGCTTGTGCCATGTGCCGCCGGCACTTTTTATCCCCTGTCATATGAATGATTGGTGACAGGGGATAAAAAGTGATGTCCCCCCACCCCCCAAGTCACCCCCCACCCCCCCTGTCACCCCCCCTGTCACCCCCGTCCCCCAGTCACCCCCCCCCCCCTTCCCCATATGCTCACCGGAACCCACGGAGCTCCTTCCTCCTCGACGTCCTGGCTGGTTATGAAGTGCGCATGCGCTCCACAACCAGCCAAGCTCTGAAAATTTAAAGTGACAGAGACCAATTTGGTCTCTGTCACTGAACTATGATTACTGTGATAGAAAATATCACAGTAATCATAGTAATACAGTGAAAATGAATGTATAAAGTACAAAAAGTGACAAACATACAAAAAAATAAAACACACACTTTTTATTATAGTAATAATTACAGTTTACTCCCAAATTACCCCTAACCCCCCCCCAGAATACCCTTAACCACCGCAGGTTGCCCGTAACCACCGCACGTTGCCCGTAACCACCCCAGGTTGTCCGTAATCACGTCAGATTGCACGTAACCCCCCAGATTACCCGTAACCACCGCACGTTGCCCCTAACCACCGCACGTTGCCCGTAACCACCACACGTTGCCAGTTACCCCCTCCAGATTGTCCGTAATCACCCCAGATTGCCTATAAGCACCCCAAATTACATGTAACCACCCCAGATTAGCTATAAGCACTTCACTCTATCCGTAACAATTCTAGATTGTCTGTAACCCCTCCAGGTTGCCCCTAATCACCGCAGGTTGGGCATAACCACCCCAGATTGCCTGTAATCATGCCAGATTACATGTAACCCCCCAGATTGCACGCAACCACCGCAGGTTGCCTCTGACCACCGCACCTTGCCTCTGACCACCGCACGTCGCCTCTGACCACCGTACGTCGCCTCTGACCACCGCACGGCGCCTCTGACCACCGCACGTCGCCTCTGACCACCGCATGTCGCCTATGACCACCGCACGTCGCCTATGACCACCGCACCTTGCCTCTGACCACCGCACGTCGCCTCTGACCACCGCACATCGCCTATGACCACCGCACCTTGCATCTGACCACCGCACCTTGCCTCTGAACACTGCACCTTGCCTCTAACCACCCCAAATTGCCAGTGACCCCCTCCAGATTGCCCGTAACCACGCCAGATTACAGGTACCCACCTCAGATTACCTATTAGCACTTCAGTTTATCCGTAACCACAGCAGGTTGCCTGTAACCACCCCAGATTGTCCGCAACCACCCCAGATTGTCCGTAACCACAGCAGGTTGCCTGTAACCATACCAGATTGTCTGTAACCACAGCAGGTTGTCCGTATTCACCCCACGTTGCCCATAACCACCCCAGGTTGCCTCTAACCACCCCAGGTTGCCTCTAACCACACCAGGTTGCCTCTAACCACACCAGGTTGCCTGTAACCACCCCAGGTTGCCGTAACCACAGCAGGTTGCCTGTGACCACCCCATGTTGACCGTATCCACCCCAGATTATCCGTAACCACCCCAGATTACCCGTAACCACCCCAGACTGCCCGTAACCACCCCAGACTGCCCGTAACCACCTCAGACTGCCCGAAACCACCTCTAGATTACCCGGAACCACCCCAGATTACCCGTAACCACCCCACATTACCTGTAATCTAATTTTTTTATTGTATTTTAGTAACTGCGCTATTCTAATAACTGTTACTAGCTGCGGTTTTGCTCCAGCAAATTGGCGCTCCTTCCCTTCTGAGCCCCGCTGTGTGCCCATACAGGGGTTTATGCCCACATATGAGGTACCGTTCTACTCAGGAGAACCTGCGTTACAGATTTTGGGGTACATTTTGTATCCTGTTCCTTGTGAAATTTAGAAATTTCAAACTAAACGAACATATTATTGGAAAAATTCAAGTTTTTCATTTTTACTGGCCAATTTTGAATACTTTCCTCTAATACCTGTGGGGCCAAAATGCTCATCCTACCCCAATATGAATTCTTTGAGGGGTGTACTTTCCGAAATGGGGTGACTTTTGGGGGGATTCTATTCTGTAGACACTACAGGGGCGCTGCAAATGCACCTGGTGCTCAGAAATTTCTTCAGAAAAATCTGCAGAGAAAATGCTAATTGGCGCTCCTTCCCTTCGGAGCCCGGCTGTGTGCCCATACAGTGGTTTATGCCCACATATGGGGTACCGTTCTACTCAGGAGACCCTGCGTTACAGATTTTGGGGTGAATTTTCTCTCCTGTTCCTCGTGAAATTGAGAAATTTCCAACTAAAGGAACATATTATTGGAAAAATTCGAGTTTTTCATTTTTACTGTCTAATTTTGAATACTTTCCTCTAACACCTGTGGGGTCAAATTGCTCATCCTACCCCAAGATGAATTCTTTGAGGGGTGTACTTTCCAAAATGGGGTGACTTATGGGGTTTTTTCTCTCTGCTGACACTACAGGGGCACTGCAAATGCACCTGGCGCTCAGAAACTTCTTCAGCAAAATCTGCAATGGAAAAGCTAATTGGCGCTCCTTCCCTTCTGAGCCCCGCTGTGTGCCCATGCAGTGGTTTACGCCCACATATGGGGTACCGTAGTACTCAAGAGAACATGTGTTACAAATTTTGGGGTGCTTTTTCTCTCATGTTCCTTTTGAAAATGAGAAACTTTAATCTAAATGTATATATTATTGGAAAATTTAAATTTTTCATTTTTTTACAGCCTAATGGTGAATACTTTCCTCCAGCCCCTGTAGGGTTAAAATGCTCATTATACCCCTAGATTAATTCTTTAAGGTGTCTAGTTTCCAAAATGGGGTCACTTATGGGGGTTTCCAGTATACAAACCTCCTAAATCAACTTAAAATAAGAACTGGTCCCTAAAAAAAATCAGTTTTGGAAACTTTCACGAAAATGTGGTAATTTGCTGATACATTTCTAACCCCCGTAACACCCTAAAAAAGTAAAATATGTTTATGAAATGAAGCCAGAATAAAGAGGACATATTGGTAATGTGATTTAGTTACTAATTTATGTAATACAACTTTCTTTTTTTAGAAGCAGAGAATTTCAAAGTTCATAAAATGCTAATTTTTTCAATTTTTCATGATATTTTGATGTTTTTCACAAAAAACACACAAAGTAGTGACCAAATTTTGCCACTAATATAAAGTGCCATATGTGACGAAAAAACAATCTCAGAATCGCTAGCATACGTTAAAGCATCACTGAGCTATAAGCGCATAAAGTGAGACAGGTCAGATTTTGAAAAATGAGCCTGGTCTTTTAGGTGCAAATAGGCTCGGTCTTGAAGGGGTTAAATATTAATTAGTACAGGAAGCTCTATAAGCCGTTAATTCATATGCCGGCAATAGAGCATTCTGTACTAATCATCACTTTACTTTAATGAAAACATCAAATGTTTCTTCTAATTATGTTGTGACAATAGCATTATTAGAAGAAACATTTAGAGTTATATGTGCGCTCAGCTGATTGGCTGTTCGGCTGAGCGCACATATAATGAGCCGGTCCGCAGCACAGTGACTTCATTGTGCTGCGGACCAGCGAAGAGGACACATCGGGGTGAGTATAGAGCTCTCCCCACCCCCTCCCCGGCACTGCACCCCTCCCAGCAAGGAAGGGGGGTCACTTAACCCCTTCCTTGCTGGGATGGGTGCAGTCTGACATCAGTCTGGCCCCCAGGGGGTTAAGGGGGATGCAATACATCCTCCCTTAACCCCTTGGGGGTCAGACTGTAAGCAGCGATCTGTAAAGATGCTGCATACTGTAAGGTGCACAACACCGCTCACAATGATGGGTGTTGTGCTCCTGTTTGTGTGTTTTTTGTGTGTTTCTCCCTTTTTGTTTTTCAGATATCGGTATCCTGTGGATTACGTCGGATTCCATGGACTACGTCGATGACCAGCGGTTGTTCTTTGAATTTTTTAAATAAAATGGTCAATGAGGGGTGTGGGGGTGTTTTTATTTGAATAAAAAATATTTTAAACTTGTGTCTTGTCTTTATTTCTTTACTTTAAAGACTTAGTAGTGGAAGCCGTCTAATAGACGGAATCCATTACTAAGTTGGGGCCTAGTGTTAGACGGTATAAAATGGCTAACACTAACCCCCTATTATTACCCCAGTACCCAATGCCACCAGGGGTACTGGAAAGAGCCGGGTGCCAGTGGTCCCGGAGCGTCAATATTGGCGCTCCTGGACCGGGCGGTAGCAGGCTGGTAAGATTTAGGCTGGGGAGGGCCTAAACCAATGGCTCTTCCCACCCTGGTGTTACCAGGCTGCTGTCGTTTGGTTTTTAACCCGGCTGGTTATAAAAATAGGGGGGACCCTATGCGTTTTTTTTTAAATTATTTATTTATGTAAAAAAAAAAACGCATAGGGTCTCCCCTATTTTTATAACCAGCCGGGTTAAAAACCAAACGACAGCAGCCTGGTAACACCAGGGTGGGAAGAGCCATTGGTTTAGGCCCTACCCAGCCTAAATCTTACCAGCCTGCTGCCGCCCGGTCCAGGAGCGCCAATATTGACGCTCCGGGACCACTGGCACCCGGCTCTTCCCAGTACCCCTGGTGGCATTGGGTACTGGGGTAATAATAGGGGGTTAGTGTTAGCCATTTTATACCGGCTAACACTAGGCCCCAACTTAGTAATGGATTCCGTCTATTAGACGCCTTCCACTACTAAGTCTATTAAGTAAAGAAATAAAGACAAGACACAAGTTTAAAATATTTTTTATTCAAATAAAAACACCCCCACACCCCTCATTGACCATTTTATTAAAAAAATTCAAAGAACAACCGCTGGTCATCGACGTAGTCTATGGAATCCGACGTAATCCACAGGATACCGATATCTGAAAAACAAAAAGGGAGAAACACACAAAAAACACACAAACAGGAGCACAACACCCATCATTGTGAGCGGTGTTGTGCACCTTACAGTATGCAGCATCTTTACAGATCGCTGCTTACAGTCTGACCCCCAGGGGTTTAAGGAGGATGTATTGCATCCCCCTTAACCCCCTGGGGGCCAGACTGATGTCAGACTGCACCCATCCCAGCAAGGAAGGGGTTAACTGACCCCCCCTTCCTTGCTGGGAGGGGTGCAGTGCTGGGGAGGGGGTGGGGAGAGCTCTATACTCACCCCGATGTGTCCTCTTCGCTGGTCCGCAGCACAATGAAGTCACTGTACTGCGGACCGGCTAATTATATGTGCGCTCAGCCGAACAGCCAATCAGCTGAGCGCACATATAATTCTAAATGTTTCTTCTAATAATGCTATTGTCATAACATAATTAGAAGAAACATTTGATGTTTTAATTAAAGAGTCACTGTCGTATTTTTTTTTTTTGCAGAAATCAATAGTCCAGGCGATTTTAAGAAACTTTGTAATTGGGTTTATTAGCCAAATCTGCCATTATCTGCATGTAAAAAGCCTTTTCCCAGGTCCCCCCCCTCCTTCCTCTTTTTCATCCACTCTGAAAAATCAGAAAATTGTGACTTGTTGCAGGAGACGTACCCTGTCTATTCCTATAGAGAGGGGAGGGGGGAGGAGGAAGGAGGGAGTTAGCCGGCAGCAGAAAGCAGATAACAGAGGATTACAGGCACAGAGCTGGGTGACAGCTGTAATCTGAGCTCAGAAAGGTCACTGGTGATGGTCAGAACAGATAACGGGTGAGGGATTTGTAGATTAACTCTTTGTTGTCCTGTTTTGGTCTTTTCTTTAGCTCTCTCCATAGGAGAACAATAAAGACAGGGGGGAGAGCTTCAAACTGCTTTTTCATGATAAAAATGCATTTTTCGGATAATAAACCCAATTACAAAGTTTCTTAAAATCGCCTGGACTATTGATTTCTGCAAAAAAAAATTTCACGACAGTGACACTTTAAAGTAAAGTGATGATTACTACAAAATGCTCTATTGCCGGGAATATGAATTACCGGCTTATAGAGCTTCCTGTACTAATTAATATTTAATGAATAAAACACATTTTCGTGGAAATAATTTCAGTTTCGTTGGTCAATAATTTAATTCTAACGAATCCATCATTGTGCAATTCAATATACTGTCAAAAAATAAATATATAGATAAATATACATTTATTTATATATCTATTTTTTTTAACAGTATATTTAATTGCAAAATGATGGATTCGTTAGAAATAAATTATTGACCAACGAAAGTGTCTTGATTACAAAGAAAATGTGTTTGATTAATTTAATATATTAACTATTAGAGGCATCGGCATTCGGCATCATTGCCGGCTATTTTTGAAGTACTCCGTACGGACCGCCTGTCAATCCACGGCCGCATGTCCAGCCACAAACAATGGTCTTGTTCATTTTTTACGGGTCCGTTTACGATAGGGCCGTAGATTCAGACATAGTGTGCACTGTGCAGCCGCATATCCTATACTTCCAAGCATACACACGAACCACCAAAAATACCGCCGCACAATTACAGCCGCAAATACAGCCGCATTGTTACAACGTGTGAACCGAGCCTAAATGTGTAGATTGGATGTATTGATCATCTTTTATAAATTTTTTTAATATAAAATGTAATAAGAAAATTCAGCAATCCTGGTGTTTTTTTTACTGCTTATTGTTTATGCTGTGCAAGAACAATATTGTTTTATTTCAGTAGATCGGACAATTACGCACGCTACATTATACAATACGTTTATTTATTTTTATATGTTTTATTGATAAAATGGGAAAGTGGGGTGATTTAAACTTTTGTTGGGGGAGGGGCTATGTCATGTTTTTTTAAACTTGAAAAATTGACACTTTTTTAGTCCACCGAGGGGACTTTTAACATTTTTACATTACTTTACTAACACTGATCATTCCAGTAAGAACAATTGGACCCCCACTGCGGGGGTCCTGATCAGATAATTGACAGGAGTGTTGCCCCTGTCACTGACTTTTTAATGCTGCAATCGCAGCACTGCAGGGGTTAATGATGGGCAGCCGCGCGATCACAGCAGCTCCTCATTAACCGTGATAGCAGCTGGTCCCCACGTGTTATAAGTGAGCTCAGCTCTCCACTCCTTCCCTTCTCTTTATGAATGCTGCCTGGCCTCCTGCTCACTCAGCTGTCAGCCAGTGTGCGTTTACACGAAACTATAATTGGCCCGATCGTACGATTAACTATGTCGGAGTAACAATTTTTTTTTTCATAACGATCAGCGTTTAGACGGTACGATATATCGTACGGAAAAATCTATCCTTTCGCGCGGCGACTGTTTACACGAAACGATCGGCGAATTTTTTGCGAACAACGATTTTATAACATGTTGAAAGATCAAAATGATTGATTTCTCGTTCGTCGTTTGATCGTTCGCTGCGTTTACGTGTAGGATTATCGTTCGAACTCGATCGTTATCGCCCAAATTCGCACGATTATCATTACATGTAAGCGCACCTTAATGGCAGTTTATGTCTGGAAAAAAAAAAAACAACACTCAGATATAGCTCAAGCTGTGGTCTAGAGGTAACTCTCCTATCTAGAGACCTGCCATCAGTTAACGCTCTGGTTTAAATCCACTGATGGAAATGAAATATATTTATTTATGTTTTAATCAATATTGTATCATTTTTAAGGCTATGTTCACACACAGTATTTTTGCTCAGTATTTTGCAACCAAAACCAGAAGTGGAATGAAAACACAGAAAGGCTATGTTCACACACTGTTTAAATGGAGTGGATGGCTGCCATATAATGGCAAATAATTACTGTTATTTTAAAACAATGTCCCATATTTGATAATAAAATGACGACCATTCGCTCAGTTTCAACAGTGTGAGAACCTAGCCTTTCTGTGTTCTCAATCCACACCTGGTTTTGGTTGAAAAATACTGAGTAAAAATACTGTGTGTGAACATATCCTTAAAAATGATACAATAATGAAACAATAATTTCTGCTGCATGGAAAATTCTCAAAAAGGCACCATGCTCGCTAGCACCTCAGGTAGGGCCCAGGATCTGACAGATTCCCTTTAAGTCCCTTGACATGCGTAATTTAACATCAACCTAACTATGTTGTCAGCTAAGTCCACAGACATGCGCACATGAATACCAAAATGAATACCAAAATGCACTTCAAATTTCCAGAGAGGCTGGCAAAATACCCGCAAAACCAGCCTCCTGAAATCGAGGCTAATGATGTCAATAGGCCAAAACCATCACATTACAAACTAACGTATCCATGTCAGTCAATACACTTATTAGGAAGAGCCCGGTAATCACCAAGTAAATTATGCTTCTTTATTGTAGTGTAGCACACATATGGTACAATATGTACCATATGTGTGCTACACTACAATAAGAAGCATAATTTACTTGGTGAGTGCCGGGCTCTTCCTAATATTTGAACATTTTTCTCACCTGGAGTGCCGTCTTCTACATATTTCTACAGTCAATACACTTAAACCTATTGAGTGATCCATTACTTTTAAATCAAAGTGATAACATCAAGAAAAACATAACAATAGGCTGAACGTATCTGATGACCTATGGGTGATATAAAACTCCCTCTATCATGCCCATTTGCCATAGCCATCAACTTTGAAAAAAATCAGATTCGCCTGACGAAACATGTTAGTCCGAGGCATGGATTTTTCTTATTTTTAATTATGACTACGTCAGCATGTTAGTGTTCCTGAACCATGGGCATGCAGACAGTTCGAGAAGAGCCGGGAAGGATCTTAGCAAGCGTATCCAAAGCTTGTAGGCAACTAGCTAGCATAAAGCTTACAATAGGCCACATTGTTCAGTATGCTACCTTGCAGAACCCAAGAGGTAACACAGCCGAGGTGTCTTGAGCTTTCTCCGACGCTGTGAGTCTTTCAAATTACAAATAGCTGCATATAAGCATTTGTCTTGCACCTTTTTAGTTCTATATCTCTGGAATCCAGTGTCGGACTGGGGTACCTGGGGCCCACCAGAGGAAATGATCCTTGGGGCCCACCAATATAGAACCAGTGAGACACGACATGCTGACCCGCTCCTTTCCTGGATCTATCTGTATCTGTGACAAATCTCAGAACACTCTACATTTATAAAGCTCTCAGGGTATGCTGGGAGTTGTAGTTCCTGAGAGGACAACCCTTTAATAAATCACTGTGTGCAGAGTCTCCTGGTGGCTGCAATCTGTGGGTGACAACCATCAGCCCTGAAGGTCCAAGAATACATCTGTCTACATTGTACTACAACTCCCAGCATATTCTGAGGGCTCCAGACGGTCAGTACATGCTGGGAGTTGTAGTGCCTGCAGCTGTTGTAGTTGGGTCCTAGGTGCATTGTACACTGGATGCTTTGTGGAAGACCAAAATATATAGATCTGTCACTCAGTGTAGGGAAGTGACCCCCGAACATCACTAATAGGGGATAGAACAAAAACATCTACCCCCTACCATATTATCCATATTACCATACCCTCACACTGTTACCATATTATCACCATACTGTCACACTGTTACCATAATATCACTGTACCGTCACACTGTTACAATATTATCACCATACTGTCACACTGTTACCATAATATCACTGTACTGTTACACTGTTCTGCAGACTGGACCAGGGAGCTCCCAGCATTAGGATTAATTATGATGGCACTAGTATACTATAGTGACCGCAGTGCTGTGTCAGTACACTAGAGCAAACAATACACTGACCCATTTAGACCCCAATGGTACACAGGCTCTGCACACTATATAAATGATTATAGTGCAGTTACTAATGTCCAAGCTATGCTAATGATATATATAGTAGCAGTAGAACGAATTCCCAGCAGCAACAAACTGGGACAGGAAAGAACCTTCCAAACGGGCCTGGCGCAGGTAAATGCAGGGAAATTCAGTA